>NC_142684.1:136655454-136958484 GCF_056320005.1 Nelumbo lutea | reverse complement strand
TTGTCCAAATTTAAACTTACGGTCTATTTACCCTCCCCCTCACCAATAATCTCATAGCTAATCTTAGGAAAAAAAAACCATGGATTTTATTTTTAGAGAGTGAAATTGGTTGGACAAAGAATTTTTTAGTAAAAATAGAATCTATTCAGGCCCCATTTGGTTTTTAGGAGTAGGGGTTTGGAGTCCGAATCGAAATGGTCTATTCTGATTTCAATTGTTTGGTTGGGCGGAATTGGAGTCCTATTCCCATTCCTAGTGGAATGGCATTCTTTGATTTGAGAGAATGGTCATTCCCTCTCCCTCCCTTTGGAATGAGATCATATTCCTGTTGATTCCAATTCCCATTCCTGTTTAAATCAAACAAACTATGGGAATAGACCATTCTAGTTCTAACTGTAAATCAAATAGACTGGGGGTTTGAGGAGGTATTGCTTTATGCTCTCTAAGGCATTTTTGCATGCCTCATCCCACTCAAATGGGATATCTTTTTTCATTAGCTTGTTGAATGGTTGACAATGTCCTGTCAGGTTGGAGATGAATCGTCGAATGTAAGTCAGTCGTCCTTGAAGACTCTTCAACTCTTGTAGGTTCCGCGGCTCTGGCATGTTTTGGATGGTGTCAATTTTTTACTGATCTATTTCAATCCCTTGATGGTGATCAATGAACCCGAGGAACTTGCTTGAGGTGACACCAAATGCATACTTGAGAGGGTTCATCTTTAGCTGATACCTCCTTAGCCAATTGAAGATGCTATGCAAATCATCGAGATGGTCTTCTCTCTTCTTAGCCTTTACAACCAAATCATCGACATAGCACGCTAGTACGTAGCACTAGCATTCTTAAGCCCAAAAGGCATCACTTTGTAATAGTAGATCCCCTTTGGTGTTCGGAAGGTCGTGAGTTCTTCATCCTTAGGCGCCATATGAATTTGATTGTATTCAGATTAATTGTTCATAAAGGATAATACCTCGTGGCCTGTAGTTGCATCTATCATGAGTTTAGCGATAGGCAAAGGAAAGTCATCTTTTAGGCAAGCTTGATTTAGGTCTCGAAAGTCAACATAGACCCGAATTTGACCATTCTTCTTTCTCACAGGAACAATGTTTGCAATCTAAGTTGGATATTTCACCTGTCGAATGAAACCAGCTTCAATGATCTTGTTGATTTCTACTTCAATTTGCGGAATCAACTCGGGCCGAAATCGACATTGTGCTTGCTTGATTGGTCATACCCCATGCCTAATAGAGAGGTGGTGGACAACAACCTTTGGGTATAACCCAAGTATTTCCTTGTATGTCCAAGCAAAGACATCCTTGTTCTCCTGAAGTAGTTTGAAGTTTTTGACTTCTTTAGGGCTAAGGAGTGCACTGATGTAGATAGGTCTAGGTTCCTCTTCAGTTCCAAGGTTCAACTCCTTTAGGTCATCCACTGTTGCTTGGCCTCATTCTTCAAAGGTAGATGGAGCAGGCTCAAGTTCTTCATCTAAAGAAGTGTTTAATAGATCTTCGTCCTCCTTCTCCTTAATGGTGATGTGATTAAACGAGACAATGTCTTCATCCTCAGTTAGCCCTTCACTTTGTTCTTCCATGTCTTGTCTTGGTTGAAGGTTGAACTTTGATTAAGAAGATTATGGAGATGTGATGACAATAGTCTGTTGTTTAACTGTCAATGTCTCAATAAAAGAAACTTCCAAATTCGCCGCCCTCTTTGTATGAAAAGGAACAACACTTCGAGGCTCTGACTTCTCCTTTGTAGCAATGGCACATTGTAGGCTTTGACTTTGTTATCAGCCCTTTTTCTTCATATTGGCACCCTTGGGTCCTATGCGGGAGAGTACCGAAGTCCTTTGTGGTTAAGCAGATGACGTTGGAGCAGCATCTTGTCCTCTGAGCCTATCGAATATTGATTGTCTCTCTCGGTTCTCTTAACCGGTCAGTAATTATTTTATTAAATTAATAATATTTATCTGTAATAGTCAATAATTATAATATTTTATTAAATAATCAATAACAATACTTTTAATAACATTTTTAATTATTTTTAATATAACAATAATTACTAAATTTATTAACAATATTTATAACTTTAATTTAAAGTAAAATTAAAATAAATATCTATTTATTAATAATATTTATAATAACAGTAATTATTATTATAATCACTAATTATATATTTATTAAATTACTATAATAGTCAGTACTTATTAAATTACAGCAATTAATTACCATAATAATCGGTAGATTCCATTAATTATCCATTAATTACTGTAATTAATGGGTTGTGAGTTCTCATATGGGAATCTACATTCCATTTGTTGGAGAGAGAGCATCCGTTTTCTATATATATATAAAAGATTAGACATTGATTGATATATAAGAAAAAATCTTACTGTGCATGATAGGTGCTTAAACCATGAGATCAAGGTTCTAGAAGTGTCTTTCATTTTATATGAATGTGAATAGCTGTAAAGCATAAGTTTCCTTCAGTTCTCCTCACGGACTAATTTTAAGTAGTCTCCCACTAATAGAAGCTATCTATGTCAAGTGGGGCTATCTCATAATATAGTAGTTTAAGAAATCACAGGGTATAGATAAATAACTAAGGGTAAAAGACTTATCAGACCGATTTAGTCAATGGTGGATTGATTTGGTCGGACCATATTAGGTTTGTGTACGGGTTTGGGATTGAACCGACTAACTCGAAGCAGGTCAACGTAAGTAAATCAGGTCAGTCTAAATTTTGGTCGGGTTGTATGGATATTGGTCGTCCGGACGTTCCAAACCGGGCAAAGCGGGCACCAAACCATCCCATCTAAAACATTTCAAATTCGGGTTGACCCGGATCGGTTTGTATCGGGTCGATCGAGCTGTGTGAATTCTAGTTGGACCGGATGACCCAAACTGGACAAAGCAAGTGATACCAAACCATCTCGACCAGGTCTATTTTGGATTCAGGTTGCCCCAGATCAGTATATGGTGGATCAGGCTAGACCACGTTGAACTGGTCCGAACTTGGGTCAAATTGTTTTGGATTTATGCTGGGTGAAGTGTGTCGATTCAAGACAAAACTAAATTTAGTTAATAATTAATACATTAATTATAAATTATTTAATTCAAATAAAGAAAGTTAAAAAAAAGGCTAAGGAATTAATATTTATGTCTCTAATGGTTAACCAAATGGTTATCCACAACCCAATCCAACCCAAGCCATTTAAATGAGTGGATTGGATGATGGATTGATCACACAACCCACCAAGTAAATGGGCAAATTAGATGGGTTAGGTACTGGGTGGATTGGGTGGGCTCAACGGGTTGGATGAAAAATTGCCACCCCTATGTGAGATCCCCAACCTTTTGAAGAACCTCTGCACTAACTTTTGACTGTTGATGGTTGTTGAAGTTCAAACTCTTATTTTTGGCATTTCAGGAGATTAGTTGGCCATGCTGGTATTCAAAGGTACAGAGATCTAGTCGAACAGGGTTGTTGGTGGTGAAGGCACCATATTCTAGTGGTAATCTCCAAAACTCTTATTGTTGGGAATTTATGTTCTCTTCATTTTATTTATTTTGGTTCCAAGCTTCATTTCCCGGTAAATGATCATAAGAGGAAACTGCAAATGTCTACTTCAATCCATGTTCCTGAAGATACAATACATTGAAGTTCAAATCCAAAATATTTTGTCCACAAAATTTCACATCCCCATTTATTTAATTTTGCTGAATCTGTGAAGGGTTAACTCAACAAGCACTGTAATTTATTTGCCAATGTGGATCAGTTTGCTGTAGTTTGGTTTTGGATTTCCGTATGTTAATGCCAGTCAAATTTTGCGCTTGGTGCTAACATATCATCCACAAGTGAAGCGCCCAAGGCCTAATTTATTTGCATTCTCTTTGATTCATTATGAAAATTTGAAAGAAATAAAGGATAAGAGTGTGTTTCAGACCTTTTTTTTTTTTTTTTTTTGTTTTTTTGCAGCTGGTTCAGGGGGACCAGTTTAGGTCTCCTCTACCCCTGAACCGGTTAAACCTCCGATACACCTATTTTAAGGGCGTATCGAAGAAGCCCCAGAACAATATGTATCAGTGACCAATGTGTATCGATACTTTGTATCTTGGTTATAAGATATGTTTAAGTCCATTTTAAAACCTCAGGACATGTTTAAGTCCATTTCTAAAACCTCAGGGTACTTTTAAGTATTTTATCCAATAATTAACCCTCTTAATATATAAATTTGAGATTTGTAATTTAGATTGTCAAAAGAGAAAATACTCCTCACGAAAAAAAAATAGTGAAAAGTCAAGAGTTTGATGGGGCACTCAAATCATTTTCCATTTATTATATTATAATACTATTAAACAGTTTGACAATGCTATTTAATATATCATTTGTTTATTAAGAAACTGAAACACCAAATTCGTACATGTTGCTTTTATTTAGTTATGTTGTACTTTTCTTGGGAGAGAATGGTTTGGTTTAGTAATTAGTGGCTATTGTCCTCAGATGCAATGAATGGATTGATATTTTTGTGTCCAAGTGTAGCCATTGGGTGGATTAGATTGGGCTGGGTGCGAGTTGAATAGCAAGTGCGGGGTCGTTGCTGAGTGAGATTTTTTGGATCAAATCCTGTGAAAAAAACAAAGAACATGAAAACAGTTGGTAGGTTTTTTTCTTTCAATTAATTTTTATTTAATGTTTCGATTTTTTTTCAATTTAAATAAGATGGTTGAAAAGTTGAATCTCCTTTTGGCCTGCCTATCAGAGTAGGCTCCTTTGGTTGCACATCAAGGGAATGTGGAATCTCCACCCATCCATGTAATTAAAGAGAAAGACAGAGACAGAGAAGAGAGGGGGTACTCAATCCATCTAAATCAACGGAATGTGTGGTTCAACACATTTCTGTTTATGTAAGAGAGAGAGAGAGTAATACCCAATCCATCTACATCAACGCAATGTGTGGTTCAGCTCATATGTATTTATGTAAGAGAGAGAGGGCTACCTAATTCATCTATATCAACGCAATGTGTGGTTCAATACAATGATTAAAGTATAGTATCGGACAAATTAGATGTAGATACGGATATAGATACGTTTTGAAAACGCATAGATACGAACGAAAAATATGGATATGTTAAGGTAACACATAAAAATTTCATAATATATTAATAATATTAAATTTAAGGTCAAATAATCATAAATAATATATAAATATATAGAAAATGTATATTTAATGGTGTATATGAAAAAAATATATTACTATTAAAATAATATGATGCATAGATATCAGACAATTATATTGATAATGTATCATCGAGAGTCCAAAATGCAAAACATATTTTCTTATTATATATTAATTATTTTTGGTTTTACTATTTTTAGTTTATTACATTAACAAAAAGGTCAACCAAATATTAATTTCTCTATGTAAATTAAAATATCCATTAATAATTTATAAAATGTATAATCTCAACTTAAAATATATCAAATCTATTAAAATTTCTAAGATACATATCATATGCAAATTCACAAATTTTGACTTTTAAAATGATTATTCCATTATTATATTTTTATTCCTATAATTTTCTAATTAAAAATCTTTTTTTGGTATAAATATAGATTAGTAGCCTTCATAGGTTCAATTTAAGATTATATTCTAGAGTATTTTGTAAATGGTTTTTTATTTCCTTATATATAATGTTCAAATTTATAAATTTTAAGTATTAAAATAATTACTCTCCTATTAATATTATATTTTTATAAATTTTTTGAGATTCAAATCATACTTCGATATAAACATGGATTTGATATATTATTTATTTCTGTTATTTTATAAAATACTGATTTTAAATTTTACTTTTTAAATTTTTAGTTGGAATTAACTGTAATATGTATTATTTATTTGAATTGCATTTATGAAATAAGCAAATAAAATTTGTATTCATTTACTCATAAATACAAAAGGCGGAGTGACGTGTTGGTTTATAGGCACGGACGTTAAGCTCTCCCAGCTTCTAATGCGAGTTCGATTCCCTCCAACTTTATTTTTCAGAAGAATATGCGTGCATTGGCGTCTTGCGGGTGGTGTATCGATCTATATCGGTCCATATCATATGTATCAGACGATACTGTGTGACACGGACCGATACACACCCATATCAATGGGATACACATGACTAGCATGATACATATCCAGTCGTAACGTATCTCATGCCAAACACTAATGATACCAATACGGGGAATTCGGGATTAATCAACGAATATGGCACTAAACAAAAGCAAGTGGCGAAATAGAAATTCTCCCTAGCCGATGCCCCACACAATGGAAGTTTGCCACCTGTCATTCTGCACGAATTCCCCAATGCATGCATAGCTAACAGGACGGTTAACCCCACATTAGGGCACTAATGCTAGTCTTAGCCCCACATTTCCATGCCGGCTAACCCATCACACAACCAAGAGCCCATATTTCGGCTAGCGCCTTGTGTTCACTGCAGGTGATGGATTCCGACAGGTAAAGTGGAGAACCTCTTACGCCCCCCGCCTTCCGCTCTCTTGTCTTGGTCCCGCCTTCTTCACCAGCCCAAAATTGACAACCTTAATATCGTTGCTTCCACCTAGAGAAGAACAGAGGAGGTAACGAAGACCTCAGAGAACTAGTCTCGTGTAACGTCGAACATTAGATTCAAATAATGAACCACCTGATTTTTTGAGCAGGTCAACTAAAGTACCTCTAGAAGCGTACTCGAGGAAGATATTGTAAATTTGTTTCCCATTCTCAATGGTGAGATAGGTCATGATCTCTTTCTCCACTTGTAGCGAGGAAGACTCGAAAAACATAAGGATTTCACTACCATCAATTGTGTAACCTGAACTAGCAAACTGTTATTGATGGAATGCGATCTGGATACTCCGAGCTAGAGGGCAACTCGAACGTCGATTGCTTAGGTGGTCAATCAAACTTCAAATGAGGAAGGCTTAGAGTTAGGGGTGATCATGGGTCAGGCCAGGTCGGGCTTTGCACTTATGATAAGGGCTATAGCTTAGGCCCAGGGTTCTGGGCCTGAAACATAAGCCCTAGCCCAGGTCTGCACAGGCCTGATTCTAGGCCAATGTCTTTCATATATATAAATCATTACATATCTATAATATTTTATATTAAATGACATAACATGCATATAAACTTACTTTATACATTATATAATATAAAATATCACATATAATATAAACTATACATGTAATGTTATAATATTTATATATAAAATAGACAATATAATGTAAAATAACTTTTATACATATGTAAACATTATACACAAAATGTGTAAGTTTAAATATATGCAGACCGAGTCGGACCCGAGTTGGGGTTGAAGTATTAAACCCAAGCCCGACCCTAAATTTTGTGAGCCTGATGTGGGCCCGAGCCTAGGTCGGGGTGGCTTACCCGGTGTGGGTGCTCCAATGCTTAAGTTAGTATTTTGTTGAGCGAACTGAATGATGGTATGCTAGTGAAGGGAAGGGATATCCATCATATGGATGGCCGAACCATGTAGGGTGGCTGGGCAAATTTTCAAAAAATTTATTTCTCCCTTTTAGGAATCATATTCCCTGATTTAGAAAAACAACATTTTTCAAGGTTCGTTCTTGAAACAAACCAAACCAGATCTGCAACCAAAAGGAAGAAGGGATATACCTTATACGGAATCCACAAACGTAGCTTCAAACATAGGTGTTCACGCCCAAAGAGGTCACCAAAACCTTCTTCCACTGAAAATGATACAGCTTAGAATGAAGTAAGATCAACAAAGTTCTTCAGCAAGAACTGCAATCCTTCAATAAGGATCACGCAAGGGAGTGTGAGTACAACTTCAGATGTGATTTTTCTAGCAAAAGTCAGAATCAAGATCGAATCTTGATCAGTCTAAGACTATGGAGATCGAATAGGGTAGGGCAGCAAGAATAAAGGAAAGAACTGAACTCAGCAAAAGTGTTTAATAGAAGGAATTCACCCTCTATTTATAACCATTCAAGATCAGCTTCCTAATCCTATTAGGAAAGAGTTCTTTGATCCAAATCTTTATTTGGATCTGAACTCTTAAGTGGATAAGACTTATCTTATCCTCTTTCTAATCCATATCCAGATCTAAGCCCAAATTCACCCTCTTTTAATTAATATCATTAACCCAGTTCGAAATGGGCTTTAGGCCCATTAAGTTGTCATACTCACTTCCCTTTTAATTTGCTGGCTAGCTTGGTTCTCTTTGTATGGCGTGGGACCCTAACATTGATCTCTACAAAAACCATATGGGTTCAGTCTAGCCTCTATTACAATGCCTGGTCGGATTCACTATTGAACACAATGAACCCGTGAGCCCATCAGTATGAGCTCTTAACAGGCCCAACATTTATACTAAATGGTCATTGGGTCCAGCCACCTTATGAAGGCCCAAGGACTATGGTCTTAAGTGAGATTAGCCCATCAAGTCTATAAGCCCTAAATGGTCTTACACTTAACCTCTCAACCCATAATGATCAAACACTGCCCGACAAGAGAGGACCTCTCCCTCGGCTACATGGTACAGTGTCGCACTCTCTACTTGGGATGGATCCCGAGAATTAAAACCTTTTGCAAAACTTTTTCATAAATATATATATATATATATATATATATATATATATATATATATATATAACTTTTTCATAAATATATATATATATATATAAAACTTTTTCATAAATATATATATATATATATATATTTACCTATATAAATATATTTTGCAAAATAAATCTCAATCACGTTTGAAATCAACTACCGACAGTTTAGGTTTCTATTAAAGAGAGTTTAGTCCCCAATCATTCACTTTATTCAACAAAGGGTCTGGTTATGTCACTATAATCACCCACTCAGGTGAATTCTCAAACTGCCCCAACATACCCAAGTTTTGACCCCCGTTAAGGATCTCACTGATTGGCATATCAAAGGCAGCCCAGTCCAACACCTAGTGCAGTACCATAATTAAGTCTAGGGGTTAGGTGTAACTTTTCAACTTTGCCCATCTGTCTCCAAGGTCCAGGGCACAATTGGAAAATGGTCAAATTTAGAGTTTCAAGCAAACCCACACTACATGTGCTTCGGGTCTCACCCTCGTAGCTGAGACAAGCCACTCCAACCGACTTGGCAGCACATTAGTGTCAGCCTTAGTAGGATAAACCTCCTCAGGTCTATCCAACGGCTATGAACATTCTAAACTAACACGAGTCTCATAAGTGCCCAGTTTAAGGGTATTACCCGAAAACACACTAGATATAATATGAATCAATAATGTACTATTTTTCATTTACAATAAATGTCGAAAGTACATCAATTTGTTTGGAGCTAAGGGCATTCACTGTCTAACAGCTAGTAGGCTAGTGAGCAGTAAATCAAGTGTACCTTAAGACGTTGGGGTTGGTGCCCTTATATAGATGAGCTACCGTAGGTCTTAAAAAACACCTTTGAGACCTTCAGCCCGCACTACTAGGAATTCGTTCCACGCCAAGAGGTGGACTTCGTGCTAGTTGATAAGGCTTATCGAGTCTACCTGATTCGGGCGGGATGAGGATAAGGCTCACAGACATGCATCATGATCCCGGAGAGGTTTGAGATAGCTAGCTAGATTCTAGAAGTTGGCTATGTGTCACCTCGGCTGGTCGGGCCATCATGAGCTACTCAGACCTCGGCCTTAGCCGAGGTGCCCGAGGTACACAAACTGACCTGGCTTGCTGAGATGGCAGAAAGTGTCGAGTCATCGTCCAATCAGCAAGTCGCTTCCACATGTCCGAGTGTTGATAGATCGGGCCAAATTATCCCTCATCAATTATCACTTCTGGGTATTGCCAAATTTACGGTGGAAAAGCTTTCCCTGCCAACAGGCCTCCCTCTCATTCACGCCATGGATTTTGCTGAGTTAGATGTGATGCCAATGCCTATGGTTGTTAGCGGTGGCGTCTGAGGGTGAGAACATGGAGATTGGGTTTGGGGTGCTTTTGGAGTTAATGGGACGGTGGCGTCTGAGGGTGAGAACATGGAGATTGGGTTTGGGGTGCTTTTGGAGTTAATGGGACGATTAGCACCGCACGTGTTGAGGGGGAATTTGTGTGGGAAGACAGGTGGCGGGCTTCCATTGCATGAGGTGTTTATCGGACATAGATTTAAACTCACTTAGATGATGATTAGAATAATCAGATAGGGGTGATAGAGGTTAATAAGGACAAGGTTTTAAAATCCAGACTAGACAAGAAACTAGTTTTGGGGACGGACTCTTGGGTCGAATAGTTCAATTGTTTATAGTTAAATTCAAATGAATGGTTCATTCTGATTTAATAAATAATCTTAGGTCAATGATTTTTGACCTAAGATTGATTTTAGGGTGAAATAGAACTAATTGTCTAACTGATTCTCAAGTCAACCACTCTCACTGTCCCATCTGGTTCAATTTTCAAAACTAGAGTAAGGACACAAGGCGGATCCATTGACCATTTCACAGAAAGCCTGGAATTCAAGTCAACTATGGGTCATTTGGTAGATAAGTCACTGGTTTTTGGCTTAAAATTAAGGGATTTTTATTTTTAAAGAACAAATGTTTAACCTTATGCATTTTTGGAGAGTCCCGATTGGCTGGAGAAAAAATCATACACAGTACGCCTAGGCACCATGTGTGAACACGACAGTGTTTAGTAAGCATATTAGCATAAGATGCTGCTCCATATGGGCCCATGCGTACGAAGCATTGATGTATTCACTTGTAATAGGTTGCCTAGCCCGCTATGAATGATTTTGTCTTATGTCGGTTTTACGCACCGACTTCGTGACTTGTTTTGGCAAGTCAGTTGGTGTTGTTTAATTTGACTTTGCAAATGATTCCTAGTTGATGTATAAATTTGCTTACCATTTTTTTTTGTTGACAAGTCATCCAAATTTCTGATACCAGAATATACCTTCAACCCGGAGTTTTACATTCTAGTGCATTATTGCCTTATTGGAATGCTATAGAATTTCTATAAAGAAGATTATTTTTCTATCAATTTAGGCTCAGTTCGAAAATATAAATACAAATATGTGCAATGCAAATACATATAAAATATATGATTTTGTACTGTTCAATCATTTCCATCGATCTTATGGCATCTGGCTTCTAGTTAACCGGTCAAGTTTCATTGCCCTATCATGCCCTGATCGACTCTGTGTTGCAGCGGTAGGTTAGAAATGCATAGTGCAAGGATCAGAACAAGCTGAAGCATGGGCAATTCGTCGTGCTTTAATTTTTGCTATACACAGGACTCTTGCCATCATTGACTCGTCCATAATAGCTAGTAGTATACATTCTACCAATAACAGATGGATACATCAAGTCTTAGTTGCATTAAGGCCATGTTTGATTTAACTCTCATTCTTTCTCATTTTTATTCAAGATAAATTTTTAAAATGAAAAAGAATGAATTAAAATGGGCAGAATGAGAAAAATATTGATATGAACCAAATGATGTCTTTTTTCTTTTAGACTAACAAGTGCACTATATTGCTCATTTTTATTTTTCAAAAAAATTCTGTGCTAATGGTCATAAACTATCAACCTAGGCTTCCAAAACTGTTGGTATAGATGTTTACCAGCGGATGGCCAATGATCAGTATCTACCGGCATAAATTTCCATCAGTAAATGTGGATAACTGCATTCACTAGGTCATAAACTTTTAAGTCTAACAATACACACACATGCGCGCGTGCATACACACACACACAATGTTTTCCTTCTTTTCTCTTAAGCATCCTTCGATTGTTGGTATGTTCGGGTTGGTTTATAAAATTGTGTGGGATCCACGGTAATATAAACTTTTTACTAGGTAAGCTTTTAGATCGATTACTTGGAAAAGATTTACCCTTCTCTCATGTGGTTAAATTTTTCCATCAGAACGAGGGGGAAGAAGTCAAAATTAATTAGACTAAAGTGCCCCTACAAAAAAAAGGAATGGATAAGTGGTTGGGACAAGGATAAAAGTGATAATAGAGGAGCATGGTACATGGGTAATTTTACGACGGACTAGAGGGTGAAATGACAAATTTTTGCACGCGAGAGATTAAAAGGGATTTAAACACCCATAATTGGAGGGCGGATTTGGCACTGGACAAAATAAAATGGTGAAAAAGATTGATGTATCTAACCATACAATTGGGACAAGACTTAAATGATGATGATGCATGGGAGAATATTGGAAGATCAGTCTACATTTGATTTGATAAAGAGTATAGAGAATAAGGGATATTGAAAGTTTAGAGAAACATGGTACAAGCAAATATGAGTAATTTCGTCCTCTGTAGCCTAATTTGATACCTCTTATTATGTGGAGTGTACTGATTTGGGTATCAGCTAATTACCATGGCATATTGAGAGTAGTGCAAGGTATGTCCATTCTTTACCAAAATTTCTGAATGCCTCCTAAAAGAAACACCATTCCAGTTGTACGCTTCCTCCATGTCCATGCATATCTAGGTCCAACAGTCGAAAAGTTTGGCCTTTGGGCCCGTGTCAAATCCAACATAACTGTCAAAGCCCAAGTTGGTTCACTTAAAATTAAATCCAAAACAATTTGAGCCGGACTTGAGTTCGGTATGGGTGGTTGGCTATTATGTCTTTTTACTTACTTTTCGACATTTATCATTTCATTATCGTACATATTTAAAATATATATTCTATCTATTAGTAAAATTTATTTAGATTTTGAACCTTGCTTTTTACTAAATTGTCACAAGTTCAAGTTTTATACAAGTTAGTTAATTTTAATTTATTTTGTTCATGAAATACACTACCAAAGTCATTTTTAGTTTAATTTATAAAAAATATCTCATGAGATTGATAATTTTAGTTTATTTATATTATTCAATATTCAATTGCAATCTTTATTTGATTTGAATAACTTATAAACCGGCAGAGGGACTCTACTTCGCAGGGGCTGGAATGGAACTGTCGACCTGTTGATCTGTTGATCCAGTCTTTTGTCAAAAACTGTTGAATTGGTCAACGATCCATTAATTCGAGCAGTCGAACCGTCGACCTGTTCAATGGTTTTTTGCCATTTTTTTTTATTTTTTTCTTTGAAAACCATCCAAGCAGCCGGTTTTGTTTTATCCTAATCTCGATCCCTTGCCAAAAATCGTTGAATTGGTCAACAACTCATTGACCCAGGCGGTCGAACCGTTGACCCATTCAATGGTTTTTGGTCTTTTTTTTTATTTTTGTTGTCAGAACAGGCCATCCGTTTGAACCAAACAGTCGAACTGTCGACCCAAAAACCAGTGGCCAGAACGGTTTCGTCTACAAGTCGTATGAGTCACTCAATTTTTTTCCTGTAATTTGTTTTGTTAGAATGGGTCGTCCATTTTTTTTTTTAATTGGGTAACGTCCAGGCAACCAATTCCGTTTTACCCCAATCCCGGTCCCTAGCCAAAAACCGTTGAATCTGTCAATGACCCATTGACCCGAGTGGTCAAACCGTTAACCCGTTCAATGGTTTTTGGTTTTTGGTCTTTTTTTATATTTTTTGAATTGTTATTGTCAGAACGGGCCATCAGTTTGAACCGTTAACCCAAAAACCGATGGCTAGAATTGTTCCATTTTTAAGTCGTATGAGTCACACGCTTGAATGACATAACACATATGGTACTGCTTAAGTGGACCTCACACACTCAATTTTTTTCCTATAATTTTTGTTGTCAGAATGGGTCATTCATTCATATCGGACGATCAAACCGTCAACCTAAAAACTGGTGGCCAAAATGGTTTCGTAGTTTTTTGCTTCTAATTTTTTGTTGTCAAAATGGGTTGTTTGTTCGAACCGAACCATCGACCCAAAAACTAGTGGCCAAAACGATTCCGTTTTTGGGTCATAAGAGTCACATGCTCAAATGACATAACACGTATGATGCTATTTAATAGATATTTATAATTTTAATTTAAAGTAAAGTTAAAATAAATATCTATTTATTAACAATATTTATAATAACAGTAATTTTTAATTATAATCACTAATTATATATGTATTAAATTACTGTAATAATCAATTATTTATAACATTATTTTTTTAATAATAGTATTTATAATTTTAAAATAAATATCTAATTATGAACAATATTTATAATGACAATAATTATTAATTATAATGACTAATTATATATTTATTAATTACTGTTATTTATTTATAATAGTAATTAATAACAATAATTAATAACTGTTATAATAATATAATAATAATTTAAATAACAGTAATTACTGTTGTTGTAATTAATAGGATAGGGTGCTCTCACGTGGGAATGTACTGCTGCACGGAGAGAGCATCCCAATCGTATATATATATATTTGATGGATAAGATCCAATTTGATTTCGAATATAAATGAATCAAATTTGTTGACTCCATCCATTTGCAACCCTATTGATAAGATCTCGAAACTTTCGATTAAATCCTGTCATCAAAAAAGTGTGGTGTCATAAATAGCAGGGATGCTTGGCTTCGCTGGCCCACAAATTTCGAGCCTCGGTAACAGCTATTTTTCTTCCAAGCCTGGCCCAAATTGGACCTCCACCAAGCCTGCACATAATGTATGTTGGGACCGGACCAAGCAAACCCTAGCTCAAATATTTATGTCATGCATGCATGTATGTTTATAGGGTATTATATATTAATACAAAGATAATAAATATTTTATATATTTTTTTGTAATTTTATTTATAAATAAAATAAAATTAAATATTTAATTTAAAAAGCAGAGTTTATTAATAAGTATGGGCAAGCCCGGATGTCCGACCTGGGACTGGGCCCAGAGATATATTATCAAGCCCGGG
The DNA here is from genome assembly GCF_056320005.1 of Nelumbo lutea. Lineage (NCBI taxonomy): Eukaryota > Viridiplantae > Streptophyta > Magnoliopsida > Proteales > Nelumbonaceae > Nelumbo > Nelumbo lutea. The sequence goes on along the minus strand of NC_142684.1, from coordinate 136,943,615 downwards.
GTGCGGGCTGGGCGGCCCTATAGAGCTTTAATGCAATGTCAAAACCTGGCCTGGTCCGGCACATGATCAAAAGTAAATACCTAGATACTCTGAAATTGGATTATTGGAAGGCAAACGAGTTTAGTGTAACGTTTTTACGTTTTAGTGACAAGTAGAGTTGTTAAGTGGGTTGTGCTGCAGCCCAGCCCATACCCTTCAATCGTGCCGGAGCCCAACCCATACACGACACAACCCGCAAGCGGGCCGGCCACATTACACCTCTTGTGTCATTTGTCAAGAGACTCAAAACTCAAGTGTCACAAATCGCAACAAGACAACATCAACACGTCCCCTATGCACTTATCGTTAAAACTTGGAACTTTCCGTAGGCGTTAAAACCGAAAATGTGCCTCTCTTTCCTTCCTCTGTTGCTTGCTCCTTAGAATTCAAAACTTCGTTGCTTTCATTCTGAATTCTGAATTGGTTGGTTTATTATGGGACTTGGGAAATAGGGCGTGCCCAGATCATATTGCATCCTAGAATCCTAAAACAATGGCTAAAAGAAGCGAAAGCACGACGAAGCGGAGTCTTGCAGACTCTTCGAATAAAGAAGAAAGCTTTCCGCATAGACCCGTACGGGCGCTTTTAAATGATCAATAAGGTTAAAAAGAAATAGAGCGATTCTCTAGTCTTTCGGAACAGAGAGAAGGTACTGATCAAGGGTTTCCGCCACATTGTATACAGGCAATTCCCAACACTCCTCCCCCCAAAGAAGAAGGAAAAACAAAAGAATCTTTCTTTCTGTGTTTCTTGATGAGGTTGATTTTAATGATCTGAAGGTACGGACTTTTAATGTTAACATATCTCTTTTGTCACACTGCAAGAAAGATACCAAAGTTCAGTCGAAAGAAAGCATAGGGTCAATGCGAAATGAGCTGGTTGAGCTGAGGAATTGTTCGTCCTGTTTGCTTTTTGAGGTAACTTTTGGAATTCTGTTGACCATTTTGTTGAATATTAATTGGGTTTTGTAATACCGTTTGGGTTTTAGTTATTGCAAAGAATGGAAGTATCCCTGAAAATTCTTGATTGATGGTTAAGAAAGTATTCCAAAGGTTACAAACCCGTGTACTTAAACTTAGTGGATTGGTGTGATGTGGAAACCATTCGGTGCGGAAAAGAAGGATGTACAGATAAGTAACAATGCTTATGGTGCTTCATTGCATCCATTAACATAAATGGATTTATACAATTGAAAAAATTGTATGCAAGATATAATGTTGATCTGATGCTACTTGGAAGTTGGCACTTTGAAGGTCACATTTTCCTATCTAGTTTTAATCTAATGACAATGTAACTGAAATGACACCATGTCTTGATGTTGCTTTCCAAAGTTCTCTCAATAGGCAAATAGGAAGTTATTCTATTGAACCAAAAAATAAAGTAAAAGAAAATTAATCTTTTGAAATTGCGTGATATGCATTGCATTTTCACTTATTAGCTAAGTCTTCTCCTGTGTGAATTTCTCCTTTTTTTGCTGATGTTCAATCCTGTTGGGTTAATCTTTTTTTCCCCATTTTTTATCCCAGTGTCTAGGTTTACTAACAGCTTTCATGAACAGGTCTGGGAAATTTGTCTTCACCTGATCATACCTCTTCTGGTACCACCCATCCCCTCATTCCCTTCAAATAAAATCAACCTATCTCCTTGGAAAAGAAAGTAGCATGATTGTCATTTGTTTGTCTATAAAATAGAATATGGGGTTCATGTTGAAGATATTTTGTCTAAAATCTCTTCTTAGTTTATTGCCTTTTTTTCTTGAGAGTATGTAAGAAGAGCATTTAGTGAAGATATTTTAGCATTATTTAGTCGGTCCAACTTACCTCTTCATTAATTAGATATTTTAATTTGAAGTTAACATCTTTCTCTCAGTCTCTCTAATAGGTAAGGGATAGAATTGTGGGGATGACGAAGGCACATTTGTATTAGCATGAGACATGCTTACTTCTTTTTCCTTTAATAATAAGATCATGCTTACATTATTCACCTGATTTATAGCTTCATAGATCCTCCAGTTGTGTAGTTTTTAAATGCCACCTTGATAAGACAGGGCATATCTCTTTCTGTGTTTGTGTGTCTTAGCTATTTGCACGTTGGTTGCTCTGGTTGGTGACTTTATCTCAGTCTTTTGCCTTCAAATATGACATGTGAAAAATGAACAGTTTGATTTCGAATGTTTTGAATTCAAGTTACGAGTGGCATACTGATGGTAGGAAGTCTTAAATGTTTTTAGGAAAAATTTTCAGGAAATAGTATTATTTAATTATTTGTTTATATACAAATAATAGTAGTTATTCCCATTGATTTAATGTTTCTTTTTGTGTTAAACTGGTTTTAAAACACAACTGGACATTTATGAATCTGGCAATAACTAATAAGCAGGAAAGGAAATTGCTTTGGAGAATACAATACACTCAATTTTAAAAGTTAAAGTTAGATTTTATATATGATAAAATCTATTAACAATGCAAAAGGGGAGCATATTTGAGATTCTAATGCTGCATAATGGGAAGGTGGAGTGAGAAGAACAGAATGCTTGGGATGGTAGACATGAGTATAACTGCATCCTAGAAAATTCAAGGAACACCTAGATGTATTTGAAAGAAGAAATATGAAAAGAAGAAAGGGATTAGGCTTGTAACCTTCACATGCATTTTGATTTAAGATGTTATTGGCTGAAAAATGGTTGCATTCCTAATGGGAATGACTGAAAGATGCTTTGCTATGCAGTTCATCAAGCTTTTGGTGATTGTTTCTAGTTCCTAATGGGGATGACTGAAAAAAAAGGCCCATTAAGCTTTTGATGATTGATTTTAGTTTCTAATGGGGATGACTGAAAAAAGGTTCATTAAGCTTTTCGTGATTCGTTACTCCCCCTCCTAACCCCCAGGTCTCCCATTGATGGATGATTGGGAGTTTTATCTTAATTACAATTCTTTCTTCTTCCGATCAAGTCGTCAAGACCCCATTTTCTCCAACCTCTAAGCTTCATAAGTCAAGAGAAGCTCCATTTATCGTTAAGCATGACAAGATCTCAATTTTCTTCTAAAAGGGCATCCCAGTGCACAAGACTCCTGCCAATGCAGGGTCTAGGGAGGGGCAGATGTACACAGCCTTACCCCTGTTCATACAGATGTACACAAGATTTCAATCTTCTTCTCTTCTTGATTATTTGGTCATAAACTTCCTGTCTTTTCCTTTTTTATTTACTTATTTTTTTGCCTTTTTGGCCAGTAACCAGATCAAAAAAGCTTGTTAATGTAAAAACTGAGAAACTGTGAAATACAAAGTTTCCAATAAAGAAAAACTAGGCTTAAAAAAAAAAAAAAAAACGTAAGCAGCATCACATACTGGTTTATAAGCACCAGTACTAAGTCTACAATATCATGGTTATCCCATGTAGCATGCAATGGTTGTTGTTAAAGTGAGCCGAATAGGGGTAGTTTAGTCATCTCATGTTTGTTAAGTACCTTGCTTATGTGGCAGTTTTATTAGAGATACTCTACCCCACACTTAAGTAAGGGCAGTTTAGTCTTTGTAAATGTTATTAGAACCTAGTAAGCATTAGGGGGTCGAATGAATAGTGAATCAATCAGTTTCAACTAAACCCTCCTGTTTTCTCTTTCTCTTTTCTTCTTCTTCTTCATCTTCTTCTTCCTTCTCTCCTGGTTCGGGTTACTGTAGATGCATTCGAAACATGGTATCAGAGTGAGGTTCCTGACTTGCTTCAGTTTGTAAAGCATCTCAGTTGTGTTCGTGACACCTTCTTCTTCGTCTTTGGTTAGTTAATGGAGAGAACTGGTTTGCCCTAGGTCTGAGACATCACAGCTCGTTTCTCTCTGCTGCGCACAGTCTTCTTCATCAAGGAAAGTGATTTCAGCAGTGAATGGTTGGCTGATACTCTCAAAGGAAGGCTGGTTATCTAGTCCTTTTGTGTTGCTGGTATTTCTGGGTAGAAACCCTTTAAGAATCAGTTAGTACTGATTAGAACCTAGAGAACTAGGTTCATTGTTGCCTTAGAACGGGCTGTGTACAGTAGCCGAATGGTGTAGGGGCTGTTGTAAGTGGTTGAGTGGGTTAGGGCTGCTGCAGGTGGCCGAGTGGTGTAAGGTGTAGTGCAGTGACCTTACCGAGTTCTTTGTGGTTGTGTAATGCCCTCTTAAATGTGTTAAACAAGTCTGAATTGGGTGTAGCAGATTTAACTGTGTTATGGTGCTTGTGGTGCACAACTTTTATTGAGTGGTTGTAAGAGGGCCTACATGTGATTAGTGAGTGCTAAATTGATGCTTATGTGGTTCGTGGGTTTGTGAAGTCAGCAATAGTGTGAATAAGAACAAGGCGTGGGCTCTCACTGTTGTGTTTAGGGGCTGCAATAGGTGCTGAAATATCAAACTGTGAATAACATCAGTCAGCTTGTAGCTGAGAAGTCAGGTTAGAGGCAACTGTGAAAGAGTACAATGGCAGCAATAGGAGATGGGTACAATGATCAGAAACCTAGTGTGATGGTTTCCCCCGACTACCTAGGGGTACAGACGACCTCAATTAAACTGAATGGGGAAAACTACGTTCCATGGGCTAAATCTATGGAAGTTTTTCTCAAGGCAAAGAGGAAAGTGAAGCATGTAAAAGATGAGAAGCCACCGGCTAACACTCCAGGGCTTGATGATTGGGAACAAGAAGATGCTCAAATCATGACTTGGCTGTGGAATAGTATGGAGCCCAAAATTAGTGCCAACTTCATGTTCCTTGATACGGCTAAGGATATATGGGAGCATGCTAAGAAGCTATGTTCTGGACAGGATAACACAACAAGAGTATATCAGCTTTATCAAGAGTACTTTGATTTACAGCAAGGAACCAAAACACTAGAAGAGTATTATGCCTACATGAAGAATATAAGGAATGAACTCAATGTCTATCATCCCCTCACTTCAGATATTAAAGTTCAGCAACAGCAAAGGGAACAACTAGATGTTACAAGATTTTTAGTGGGGTTGAAGTCGGAGTATGAACCAGTTAGAGCCCAAATATTGGCGGGCTCTTCTCTTCCTATACTTGAGGAAGTATTCTCAAGGCTTCATAGAATTTCTTTGGGACAGACAGAGAACTCCACACAGTTTGATAGATCAACACTTGGACAACTAGAGGAGGTGGGCATTGTACAAGAGGGGGAGGTCATGCTCCCCGAGGAGGCTGTGGCAGTTCCATGATTGGTCGGGGTGGTCGTGACTCAGGGGGAGGTCGTGGCTGAGGGAAGAATAACTCTACAAGGAAGTGTACTCATTGTGGTAGGGAATGACACACAATGAATTTCTGTTATGACCTACATGGCCCTCCCTCTAAATGGGTTAATCATGTTGTAGCAGGTGAGGTTGATATCAATGACAATAAACAGGCAGATCGGACTCCTCCCACATCTACATCTACTTCTGGGAGGGAGATGGTGAGTGTACCCCGTGATGAGTATGAACGGTTCCTTCAAACTACTTCGCAGCATACCATTGCCACACTTGCCCAATCAAGTATTGCTTGCATGTCATCTAAAACCCCTCCCTGGATTATTGACTCTAGAGCCTCAGATCATATGACCGGGACTCCAGGTGTGTTCTCTTCTCTTTCTGAAACATCCACATCACATACTGTTACACTTGCCAATGGGTCCTTATCTCCCATCTGTGGTGTTGGTAATGTTGACATGGCTTCTGTGCCCTTGTCATCGTCAGTGTGGTGAGCCAATTCATGCAGAACCCTCATATACCTCACTAGGATGCAGTTCTTAGAATTGTAAGGTATCTAAAAAGAGCTCCAGGCCGTAGACTATTGTATAAACCAAGAGAAAAACTTGAAGTAGTGGGGTATACAAATGCAGACTGGGCAGGCTCAGTGAATGATAGAAGACCTACTACAGGCTATTGCACATTCCTTGGAGGAAATCTTGTGACGTGGAGAGTAAAAAGCAGACAGTTGTGGCCAAAAATAGTGCTGAAGCTAAGTATAGGGCCATGGCACATACTACCTGTGAGTTAGTGTGGTTGATGAATCTTCTACAAGAAATTGGGTTTCACATGGATAAACCTATGAGGCTGTATTGTGACAACCAAGTTGCATTCCATATTTCATCCAATCATGTATTTCATGAGAGAACAAGGCATATAGAGGTTGATTGCCACTTTGTGAGGGAGAAGGTCCTTGCTGGAGAGATAAATACAAAACATGTGGGCTCGAATGATCAATGGGCAGATTTGTTTACAAAAGCTCTAAGCTTAGGGAAAGTGAACTATCTATGTAACAAGCTGGGATTATATGACATATATTCTCCAGCTTGAGGGGGAGTGTTAAAGTGAGCCGAATAGGGGTAGTTTAGTCATCTCATGTTTGTTAAGTACCTTGCTTATGTGCAGTTTTATTAGAGATACTCTGCCCCACACTTAAGTAAGGGCAGTTTAGTCTTTGTAAATGTTATTAGAACCTAATAAACATTAGGGGGTCAAATGAATAGTGAATCAATCAGTTTCGACTAAGCCCTCTTGTTCTCTCTTTCTCTTTTCTTCTTCTTCATCTTCTTCTTCCTTCTCTCCTGGTTCGGGTTACTGTAGCTGCATTCGAAACAGTTGTTATGTGCACAATCCAACTATAGTGAAATGTATCCTTCCTTGTCTTTCATTAGCTTTACTCCTTTTTTTAGCATGTTGTGTTGTTTGACTAGTGGTAAATATGTTTATTTTTCTTTTCTGTTTTTGGAGAGGGCCCTGTATATTTTTGACAAGTGGTGCTTATGCTGTGTAAAGAGACTGAGCTGAATGGTCCTTAGTATCTTTTCTTGTAGTATGTTTTATTTATTTGTTAGCTAATGGGCATATCTTAATGGGCCTGTTATTGCTTTTACTGGTTCTCTTTATGTTACTGCCTAGCTGGCCACCCACCTAAGGGTATACTTGTAATTATGTTAAGATTGAAGTTTAGTAAAAGGATTAGAGAAGGGAGGGAAGAGACATTCGAACTCTTCTTCTTCTTCCTCCTCTTTTCTACATCTTTCTTCTCTTGTACTGTTGTTCTCTTCTTTTCTTCCTCTTTTTTCTCTAATTTTCCCAAGTTTACATCAGATTTAGAGGACTGATTTACAACTTGCTGGGGTAGTGATCCACCATCCATTGTTTCTAGATGATTTTATGGGTCAAGTGAAATGGTTGGAACTATTTGATCAATAGCATTCACTTTATTATTTGGAAAAGTTTGCTATGGTTTGAAATCTATGTATATGCAAAAGATCAGGATCATTATGTTAGACAGTTGTGATATAGGCAGTCACATCTGAGATTCTGACCATGTTCTTTTATTTTTCTATGCATAAAACATATGACATGGGAATAGGAATATGAGACTTTTCAAAGTATTTGTAAGAATACCCATATTTTTTATTCCCTATGAAAATTACTTATCTGAGATACTAATTAGGAAAAAACTTTACTTACCTGGGACCTCTGAGTACTCAAAAACTGAGAAGAGACTAAGTTTACATATAGGTTCATTCTAACCTATTTTATAGTTATCCAATTTCCAATCTGATGATGCCATTTATATGTAGGGATAATTAAATCTGCTGCTGTGAAAACTAGGAATGCAACTTGGGTTGGGTTGAGCTGGGGATTTGTTAAAATTTCAATGGGGAGCCTGATGTAATTGAAATTCTTCAAATTGGGCAACCTGACTTCAACCCCTAATGAAAACATGACATCATTCAATTCTAGTCAACTGCATATGATATATTGACACATTCATTTCTTTTGATAGATATTTGGCACTCCAAAAGACCACATGAATCTAAGCCTTTCCATGACCACATTTTTGTGCAAATCTGTTATCGATGATCACATGTGGTTTTGCAATTACCAGGTACAGTTTGCATCTCTTTTGTATGTATGTGTGGGTCTGTGTGTTTTGCTCAAGGGTTTGCATTGTTCGTTGGGTCATTTTGTTCAGGCCCTTAATTTAACTGTTTCTTTACATTGGCTTTGAGCATTGTAAATATTGGCTCTGCCTTTCCCCATATCATGCATGTCCTTACCTTTGAACCATTCCTCAGCATGCAATACGTGTTCCACCTATTGGGAAGTCTATAACTAGAATATTATCCTGATGTTTTTTCACATTTACAACTTCAACATGAAACCTTCTGACAGCTCTATTGTCAGCTCACGCATACATGAACCACATGCAGTTGTTTGTTTGTTTGATCAATTATGCATCCTGGCCCACCAAAACTTTAAGTGTTGTTCACAAACTGTCCAAGTGTTTTACCAGTAGCAGATGAATGAGAATTATTTTGAGACATAAATAAAGAAATTCTGGGCTGAAACCAGCCTGCTAATGGCTAACTATAAGAACTTCCCATGCACAATGTACCCTTTCTCACTGGCCTACCCCTCAGGGAGAGGAGGGGTACAAGTCATTCCTATCAGCTCCATCTGTAGCTAAAGCATATGCTAAGGAATTGGCAGATCCTAATGGATTGAAAATGTATCCATGAATCAGATTCCTTGCCCCCTTATCCACCCAATTATTACTTGAGAGTTTCCTTCAATCTCCAATCTATCATAACCCATGGAGGCTGACAACCTTAGCCCCCATAGAAGAGGCAACAGATCAGTGTGATTGGAGTTCTCGTTTACAATAGGACCTAAATAGACTTACATGATTTCACATTCTTGGTTTCTGAATGACTTTCCTGTACCTGATCTTACTTGGTATTGCACTGCTTCATCCAACAAAAGCTTAATTTAGCCACATTGTGGGACTGGTTAAGACAAAATAGTTGCAATCTTCTACTTGAAGATGAAACTGCAATATGCCAGCTCAAAAAGATGTTTTCATTGCTCAAGTGTTTGTACTGTTTTCTTGTTTTGAGCCAGTGGGCCATTCTCACTATAACAGTCTAAGCTCTCTCTCTCTCTCTCTCTCTCTCTCTCATCTGGAAACTCTCAAATCTGAATTTAAAATTAAGTTGTTTTTTATAAGCTTACCCACATAAATATGGCTCCACTGGACCCACCTGAAATTGTGAGCAATAACGGGACAATGCTTAAGCATGTGGTCTTTTGTTTCCAACCAACGGATGGCATATGTGTTCTCATTGATATGGTCTGTTCAGTGAATGACTAGTACTAATCTAGTCCAAGAATAGAAATACCAGATATTCCCCCATTCTTTTGGACATCTACCAGATGGGATGGGTAAATCACTGAGGAAAAGTTACCAAATGGTTAGTTCATTCAATTGAGTTGACTTTCTGGGCTACAAGGTCTTGTACTAATCGTTGATTGGATAGTCTGGATTTTGTGTGATCATAATAACATGGTTAGAAGTTTTACCATATTGAAACAGTTCCATTCAAATCCTCACCTTATTTGCTCCCGGATTCTGTTATATTATTTCTTCTTTTCTTCTATTATTCCAAAACAACTTTTCATGATGCTGATGCTTTTTTCTTCACAGATTTCTGTTCCTCACAATGAAACAGAGAAAGTAGATTGGGGGTGGTATTGACAAAATGACCCTTGTGGAGGTTTTTCATCATAAGCTTTCAGTTTAAGATATCTCAAATTTGAAACAATAATAGGTGCATAATTAACATAGGAACTGATTATAGATAGGAATTTGATCAATATATATGGTGGCAGCTTTGGAGGTTCAGCATTTACAAGAACCCATTTTACATATCCCCAAACCAGGTTTCCCTCTCCCCCTCTATACATGTGTTCTTTTATTTTGTTTTCTCTTTCTTCGTCATGGATTGTGCACTTGTGATGTCTATACTGTTGTGCTGAAATTGAGAGTGATTAAACCGGGGAGGATGCAAAAGCTCATCCATCCTGTCAAAGTGGCCATCTTATACTGTTATACAAAACTGCACAAGATCTAGTGGGTAGTATGTGCTGTGCATGTATATAACAATGAACCTATGATGCCTAGATATGGATATGAACACAGACACGGATATCCCATGTAATTTTCTTCTGTCATGCATTTATATCTTGTTTTTGAAGCTAAATATCATTTCTCAAGACTTGTGCATTGCCAAGTTTAATTAAAATTTTAACATATGCAGATTCTTTTATAGTATAATTTTGTTAAAGCATATCCAAGTATAATAGGTGGACAAAAAAAACAATCTAGTGGGAAGAATGTATGTACTTTGGTGAAGAATCTACACCCCATATATACTAGTCTACTCATACTTCTTTGGTATTTGCTATAGAGAATGGAAAATGAATGATATGCCTACTTGCATTAGTGAGATGAAGAGGCCTGATTCTGTTTGTTTATTTTCATGTAGGACATGGGCCATGTGGTATGTTTTGGTACTTGAAGAATCACTGAATTGGACACATCTAAAATAGGTAGTATGAGAATATATCACGATATCTCATCAGTAGGAGCTAACGTCCCAGAATTTATTCTATACCTTACATGCAGTGAAGCCTTGTGCCTAAGCAGTTATTATCAGCATAAGAGTTTCGTGTACGTGTGTAGGTAGATGGATTCTTTAAGTACATTATCTTCACTTTTACCCATAGAGATTCTCTTGGTTTTGTTGCTTTGAGGGTCCCCTGATGACACAATATTCTCTTTCTTTATGAATCTCTACTCAGATTTCTGCAGTAGAAAAGAAGAAAAAAGCTGGCAAATATGCAAAGAAAAAGAAGATTGGGACAAAGACGAGGAAGATGCATGGGCTGTCAAATCCAGTGGAGCCTGACGAGTTTGTAGATTTGTGGAAAGAATAATATGCTGATCAGTGGATGATGTGTTTGTAATTTTGGGTCGGGGTGTCAATGGACCGGTTTTGGGTTGGACCCATCCAAATAAAATTCAATTTGGACAGATTGAATGGACCAATAAGGCATTGATTTGGACCAGTTCCAGATTTAATGGTCCAAAGTATTTATTGGATTGGATTGGATATGGTCCATCCGTAATGAACTTATATTGGATTGGTTCGGATCGAACCAATATCCGGTCCATTCCATTAATAGAAGATAAGAATACTGAATACAGGTGTCAATGGACCAGATTTGGACCAAATCTGGGCCAATTGACACCATAAAATTCCTTGTTTGCAGTGTAAGGGCAGATTTGGTTTAGACTTTAGAGTTATTCCCCCCGAGACCACCCTTGTTCCTTGTGAAGAAGCATGTCCTAACAACTCTTCATGTTGAAGGGTGGTTAATTTTAAAAGATTAAGAAAATATTTTGGCAGGTAAAATATTTGCATGAAGAAACAATTATTTATAAAAATACTTTTTTCATTAAAACTTCCAATGTTTGGTTGCAGCTCTGAAAATATGGTCATGGCAGAATTATTTTGATGATTCAATCAAAACATCAACACAACATACGCAACAATTGAGTATCACGCGATTCAGAAGGGACAATGCCCTTTTTTTTTCAGTATAGTATTTCAAGGATAAACATCTTAGGATGGGGTTTAAAGCTTTTATTTTATATAAAGAAATCCCGACCGTACAGTATTTTTTTATATGATATGATATAATATTGGGTAAAAGACTTGAACATGCTTTGAGTTTTTCAAATAGTTGATAACATGTGTAAATTGGGTTGGAAGAAAACAGTTAATCCCATCTGTTCAATGAAATGTCTGAATGGGGGTTAGTCAAAAACCCCTCTCCTTGTTTTAAGGTAGAAGACAACCCCATTTCCTCAATTGCTTGGGCAATAGTGGTGACTTCATGCCTATGGGTGGGACTGGTTGAGATAACCAAAGTTCAAAGTAGCGACATAGGCTGATACACTAGTAGGGCGTATCGGCCTGTATCGGTGTTTTTTAAGTTTTATTTATTTTTTTCAAAACTGGTTCAGAGGGGTTGATTTAAGGCCCAGCTACCCTCTGAACCATCGTCCGACCCGATGCAACCCCAGGAGGGGCATATCGGGAAGCTATTGGCATGACACATATCAGTCAATGCATATTGATACTTTGAACCTTGGTCATAACTGAATTTGAGAGATGTCAAGTACAGTGGGGTCCAAGTTCTTGTTTCCAAGGTATGTATGTGTTTCGGGACTGGCAGTGTGTATGAGTATGGATATGCCCTCCAAGGTTCTAAATATTGACACGAGTCGATTGGCCTATGTCAGTACATTTTTTTTAAGTTTTATGTATTTTTTTTTAAACCAGTTTAGAAGGATCGATTTAAGGCCTGGCTACCTAACCGGTGGTTGACCCGATACAACCCTTGAAGGGGCGTATCGGTAAGCCACCAACACAATACGTATCAATCAATACGGGTTGATACGTATCAATACTTTGAACCTTGATGCCCTCTTATATGAGTTAGCTTATTTTGTATGCTGGAAGAAGCCACCAATTTATAGGGTGATGTCTTAAAAACAACCCTATATCATATCTTATATAAGGGTAAAATTGTCTTTTCTATTCAAACCGTTAAAGGTAATTGTGGGAAGGTATATTTAAGTCTAATTGAAAAACTCCTAGTATGTTTGGGTCAATTTATGAAAAGTCAGGTATGTTTAAGTCTTGCTCTTGCCTATGATATCTTAAATTTTGACTTGAATCAAGAGTTTCAATGGATGAGATTGATCTAAACAGACAGTTATACAGTAGAACTTAAAAAAAAAACAACAACAAATAGTTTAGGTAGAATGACTCGCTCTTAAGAGGAGCTGGTCATCCTATCCCATTCTCAATATAGTTTTGATTAATATTTACTAAAAACCAAATATTAAATCATCACCATCCATCATATAGCCTTCGACCCAACCAAAAGGGGTCGACTACATGAATCATGTTTAATCATTCCCTGTTGTCATATTCATCGCTAAATTATGGGTATTTAAATCATTTTTTTAACTCTAAAATATTATTATATATAACCAATTGCACTTTGCACCCAACCATTATCAAATGTTACAAGGTACAACTACATCTGGCCCCAGGCTCTCCACAGAGCACATCCCAAAAACGCCCCACATACACATCTTAGCATGCATTGAGAACATCCCTTGTACTTGTCATTAGGAGATGTTCCCAATACACAGTTAGGATGTTTTGTGAGATGTTTTTGGGACGCTTTTTGGGCCCTATTGAACAATCATCAATCGATCATTCTTTGAGGAGAGACATGTAAAATTCAATTAGGGATAAGTAAACTGTACTTCCCTTCATAAATCCGATCTATCTATCTATCTATCTATATATATATATATATATATATATTAAAATTAGTCTGTCCATGTCAGTATGTCTCTCCTTTGAGAGAAGCTATCTATCTATTTTCTCTATTTTTTGCATTTTTTCTTATTTTCTTTTGTTTTAAAAATATAAAACAGTAATCATTGTTTATCTTGATTAGATTAATAAAGATGCACACTATTAGAGAAAGACCTTTGGGTTTTCCAATGCCTCTTATTTTAATACATGTTATTATTACATTTAAGAGAGAGAGAGAAAGAGAGAGTAGTAATAATATAAATCAAATAATATAAATAGGTTGAGGTTAAACAATCAAAAATATATTAATTTAAAAATCCACTAAACTTTCACTAAAAATAAATATTAACAAAGCATAGTAAATATTAAAAATGTGTTTCAATTCCACTTAAAAATCAAACTTACTAAACGCTAATAAAAATAAGAAATTTAAATATAAAAATATTAATTGATAGTTTTAATAATATCATTAGACAACTTATGAGTTGAAATCTTAATTGTGCATAATGAACTCATTAAAAATGATAAAAAATAATTAAAATTTAAATTTTAGAGCCCATTTTATTAACAATATTTTATTGCAAAAATTATTGAATAATAATGAAAAAATACCAACAATTAATTAAAAGTAAGAAATTTAAATATAAAAATATTATCTAATAGTTTTAATAATACTATTAGATAACTTTGTATTGATGCACTTTTAATTAATTAATTAATTAATTTTATGAACTAAGACCTTTATTGTGCATAATGAAATTAAAAATGATAAAAGTTAATGAAAATTTAAAATGCATAACCTATTTTATTAACAGTATTTTATTGCAAAAATTACTCATATACAAAAATTACTGAATAATAATGAAAAAATACCAACAATTAATTAAAAATCCAAAAAATTCTAAAAAACCTAAACATAATTAAAATAGTACAAATAATTAAATAATATTGAAAATTAACAATATTTTATATTATAAGGGTATTTACTAAAAATAATCAATAGTATTTTATTATTAAAAAATATCAAAAATTATTAAAAAAAGACCCAAGCTAGAAATTATTAAAAAAATATTAAAAATTAGTTGTGTTTTTTTATTAACTATGGTGTTTATTTAGTTATTTAATTTATTTCATTGAGAGTAGTGCAAATCAATTTTGTAGTGACTAATATGCAAAAATAAATGTTGAAAATACTAAAAATTATTGAAAAACACTCATATGTAAATGGACCTCTCATAGCTTGGCTTGGTTCGTGGCTTGGCTTGGCCCAAGGCATGGAACGGGTTTGTGCGGGCTCGAGTAGTGGGTCGTGCTGAATTGACCCCCCCAAATTATCCCAAGGGAGGGAGGCATGGCTAGGACACCTGCACTTTGTGCATGCCGCTTGTGGGTCGTGTCGTGCTGACCCGGCACAACCCGATTTACACCTCTACTTGAACCCACTTGACACTAGGGACAGGGCAAGGATGAAGTAGAGTGTCTTGACTATTGGGCAAGGACAGGGATAGGGTGCCCTTCTCTGAAACCACCCCGTTGCCATTCTTATATAATGTTAATTATTAGTGAAATTAATAAAAATGCTAGCTTTTGCAATTATTTTTATTTATTTAAATTTAATCAAATTTTTATTTAAAAATAATAAAAACAATAACATTTATTAAAATTACTACAAATTATTAATAAACTAAATTTATTAAAAAATATTTGTTCATTTTAAATTAACAATAATTATTTTCTATAAATCAATATTAAATGAAAAAAATTATTTTTAAAAATTTAGATATTAACAATAACTTTGAATACTTTTAGTTAATTAACAACAAATTTTGATTATTAATTTAATATTAATTAATAGTAAATAAAATTATTAAATCTTTTAGATTTTCCCATGTATCGCATGGGTCCCCGCTAGTCTATATATATATATATATATGGATGGTCCATGTCAACATGTTTCTCCTTTGAGAGAAGCTATTTATCTATTTTTCTTAATTTTTTGCATTTTCTATTTTCTTTTATTTTAAAATATAAATAAAAAAGTTCTCATTGTCTATTTTGATTAGATCAATAAAGTTGTACTCTATTATAATGAGAGAGAGAGAGAGAGAGAGATTTGGGTTTTCCAAAGCCTCTTATTTTAATGCATGTTAGTATTACATTTAAAAAAGACATTTGAGAGAAAGAGGGGGGGGGGAATAGTAATACAACATAACAAAGTAAAATATTAATAAATCAAATAATATAAGTAGGTTGAGGTTAAGCAACCAAATATAAAACAACAAAATTAAAAACATTATTTTAAAAAAATTATTAATTTAAAAATCCACTAGACTTCCAATTAAACATGGGTTTGATAAATTTAAATACAAAAATGTTAATTAATAGTTTTAATAATATTATGATTTAAACATTGGTTTGATATATTACAAATAGAACCCACGGTCTAATGTTGTATTTTGTTTTGTTTATTCTTTTTATTTTATTATATGACTTTGTATTAATGTATTTTTAATTAATTAATATTATTACTAAAATTAATAATTTTATGAGTTGAGACATTTACTATGCATAGTGCCTATCACAAGAGACTTATAAGTTTTATTGAAAATTTAAAATGTGGAACCCATTTTATCACTAAGACAAAGAAGACAAGTTAAATGGGTCTATATTGACCCATTTTCGAAAATGGTTATGGTTTATCTACATAATAAATATAATAATAATAATAATAATAATAATAATAATAATAATAATAATTTGAAACTAAAAACTTTAATTAATAAAAACTTAATAAATATAATTAATATTAATAAGAAAATTAAAATTAACAATAAAAAGTTAGGATAATTTAAAAAATAAAATAATAATAATAATAATTAATTATGACATAAGACTCCTACTTAGGGATGACCATTTATAACTTATCCCAACCTTGGGCTCAAGCAAATAATGCATATAAAATTAATAAAAATTAGTATTGATAGGATAATTAAAATTAATAATAAAAGTAACAAATCTTATATAACTTAGCCTAACCTGGTTAGATCTATAATTTAGATGCTCAAACAACTTTTTTTTTTTAGTTAGGTATAGTTCAAAGATGCACCAAGCCCTCACATAATGTGGGTAGTAGGGTTGTAAACGGATTATATTCAAATCAAACTGGTGGCTTGGCCTAGGCGCGACCTGGTGGCTTGGCCTAGGCGCGACCTGGTGGCCTGGCACAGGCGCCAACCTGGTGACATGCGAGACGTGCTCGCCGACAAATTTGGATGCATATCCTAACACTCCCACGACCCTTGGAAGTTGGCCCATGTGCCGAACGATTCGGAGGGTGGTCAACGTGCATGGCAGTTGCCTCAGGGAATCTCAAACCACTTAGATGACTTCTCGAAAATCTTGGATGCGGTGTGTGAAGCCCATGCCAAACAATGCCTATATAAAGGCACCAACCCCAATGGCATAGGTGGGGGGGGGCAAGTAAGCATGTTCTAGCTCTCATGCTTTGTGATTTTTAGCTCGCAGTCTACTATGAGAGTACTGACTTAAGTATCGGAGCGACCTAGCCGGGTTAGCCACCACGGATCCTCTGACATTGATTCCTTGCAGGTCTCTAAAGAACTATGAAGCTCAACAATCAATCCAGTTCGGCCCTCTGGTCAGCTCAACGCCTAACCAGCCTAGCTCGCCCCAATCAGCTCGTCACCTAACCTGCCTAGCTCGACCCAGTTAACTCGGTACCTAATCTGCCCCCAGCTCGGCATCTAGGTCCTCATCCAGTAAAAGTTCACTTCGGCCTCTGAGTCATCGGCCACTTGGAAGAAGACCAAATGATGAGGTACTTAGCACAAAAAATTGATACATCACCAAAAAATGATTCATCAATTGACATCGTCTGTTGGAAATGCTACAAAAGGCTAAGTTCTCATCCTCCGAAAGGCTAAGTCTTCCTCTTCTAGAAAGCTAAGTTCTCACCTTTTAGAAACTAAAAGCTCTCACTTTCTAGTTTCCATTTTTCATGAACTCAAAGACTATGCAGGAAGTTGATGGCCAACAGACTAAGCAGCTCTACCAACTTTATTTCAACTTGGATAAAGCCTCATCAGTCCTCTTCGCAAGGTACCCTCTACAATGATGAGCTCTTTGTGGCTTCCGTGGGAGTAGGCGTTCAACAGATTGCATGGACGCCCCTGCTGGTTGAGCCTTCCAAGGCTCCCGTGCGAGCCGGTGACCTAAATTCAGTAGTACTACCCCTGTAGGTCGAGCTCCTAGTAGCTTCTTGTAAGAGTGGGTAACCAACGTCACTAACGAGGCTGATGCATCGTAGTCATAGCTCTAAGATGTCAAGTTGATAAAAGACCTCGGCACCACATAAGATCCAGTCGTCTCTTCGGCATGGGCAAAATCAAAGATCAAGGAGAGTAGACTATGAGTTGCTCCCAGAGCTTAAGGGATAAAGTGTCGAACTGGAAAAGACTTCAGCACCACATAAGACCCAGTCGCCTCTTCGGCATGGGCAAAATCAAGGGTAAGGAGAGTGGACTATGAGTCGCTCCTAGAGCCTAAGGAATTGAATCGACACTTACGAGCTCATCGAATTAGTCATTTCAGGCTAAAAGGAACAATCTACTCCCTTCGTCGAGCTACTTTTAGCTCGAGAGTGGGGTGCAAATGATGAGGGCGGATTTGGCCCTCCAATGATTTTTTGACGCATGGCATCTCAGAACAATTAGGTGACACCCGAAACCACTTAGGCAACAACCTACCTTAGCCAAGTTGATGGTGTCCCACCTAGCGACTTGGCCCAGGCGCGACTTGGTGACCTGGCCCAGGCGCCGACCTAGTGGCCTGGCACGGGCGCCGACCTGGCAGTCTGGCCCAGGTGCGAACTAGCGGCTTGGCATTGGCGCCGACCTAGTGACCTACGAGATGTGCTCGCTGAAAAATTCGGCATGCATATCCTAACACTCCCACTATCCTTGAAAGTTGGCCTACGTGCCGAACGATCCAGAGGGTGGTCAGCGTGCATGGTGGTTGCCTCAGGGAATCTTGGACCACTTAGACGACTTCTCGGAAATCTCAAATGCAGTGCGTGAAGCCCATGCCAAACAATGCCTATATAAAGGCACCAACCTCAATGGCATAGGGGGGCAAGTAAGCATATTCTAGCTCTCATACTTGTGATTTTTAGCTCACAGTCTACTATGAGAGTACTGACTTAAGCATCGAAGCGACTTCGTTGGGTTAGCCACCTCGGGTCCTCTGGCATTGATTCCTTGCAGGTCTCTAAAGACCTACGAAGCTCAACAATCAATCCAGCTTGCCACCAGGCACTCGGCCCTCTGGTCAGCTCAACACTCTGGTTAGCTCGGCGCCTAACCTACCTAACTCGGCCCAGTAAGCTCGTCACCTAACCTGCCTAGCTCGACCCAGTCAGTTCGGCACCTAACCTGCCTAGCTCGGCCCAGTTAACTCGGCACCTAATCTGCCCCTAGCTCGGCCTGGTCAGCTTGGCATCCAGGTCCTCATCCAGCAGAAGTTCACTTCGACCTCTAAGTCATCGACCACTTGGAAGCAGATCAAATGACGAGGTACTTAGCACAAAAAAATGATACATCACCAAAAATTGATTAATTAAATAATAATAATAATAATAATAATAATAATAATATTATTATTATTATTATTATGTTGGAATTTGCATATGTTAATATCTGTGTATACAATAACTATACTACACAATATTTTCAAAAACGGACTGGACCGGATGGTTGGACTAGAACAAACTAGAAAACAGTCACCTAACCAATTCCATTTTACCTCAGAACCGTTTTTTTGGCTAAAAACATTGAATTAGTTAGCAAACCATTGATCCGGGTAGTTGAACTGCCCAATGGTTTTTGGTTGTTTTTTTTTGTATTTTTTTTGTTAGAATGGGTCATCCACTCGGTTCAAAAGGTCAGACTGTTTGACCCGAGAATCAAACCCCTGAAGGATTGGATGTGGATTTAACCCTAGACAAATATCACTACACTTAAGGTGTAGGTTGGGCTAGGCTAGACAACCTTAAAAACTACTAATGCACTATTAAAATTTAGCCTAAGAATTTAATTTTTTTTGGTTCATTGGGCTACACAATGGGGGTAACCCATCTTTCATAGCTACTTTAGCTTTAATATTATCTAAAAATAATTAAAAAAACCAAAAAATAATGCATGCATGAGTTTCACATGGTTTGTTCAATCTAATTGCGAATATTACGATGCATACAACTTGGGTGGATTGGGTCAGAATGAGGATCAATCCAAGTCTAATCAAAAGTCTTAAACCTTAAGTTTGGGCTTAGATTAATTTAATTATGACTAAAAAAGTTAATTATATATTAATTTAATCATGAATATAGCTTAATTTTATATATTTACTGATATTTAGGTATTTTAAATATTTAAGTGATATTTACAAACAATTGAAACATTTAATCATTAATAAAGTAAAATAAATAAAATGGAACACTAACAAATAATATGGAAAAATAATTATTTTATTAAGTAATTAGCAATAATTTATTTATTTTTGTTAAAAAAGATTAATATAATTAATTCAAATGACTAAGATACTAAATGAATAAAACATTTTTATAACAAATTATTAAAATAAAGATTTAATTATTTTAAATAACATTACATTCTTTCATTAGTTTTAAGATCATTTCCTTGATAAATTCCATGCATCATACGGATCCTCACTAATTAATTAATTATAAAGCATTTTGTTGGACATTCCGAAGCATCTCTGGTGGGATTCACATTAACAAACAAACTAGTCCTTGACCTTTTACGGTGATTCATGATGGCTTCCCTTTCTGAAGTGGTTGGAATTTTAGGCTGGCGTCTGTGCTTGAGCAGTTGAGTGAGACGATAAGGAGAAACAAATCGTCAGGACTTTTTTTGCCTTTTGCTTTGCTCTTGCCTAGCCGGCAACAAGATTATCTTGAAGACAATACGTCACCGTTGATATTTTTCTTCATATATAATTCCAACCATAGTTCTATTCAGCATTGATGTGTTCGCATGCATGCTGTTTTACTACTTTGCATCACTAAAATGGAAATGTCATAAATTGTATTCATTAATATTGACCTTAAGCCACCAATTAAGCTAACTTTTAATTAGGTTTCATTGATTCATTTTGTATAGTATAAATATATTGTTTTTTTGAAAAAGGATTGTTACTTGTAATAATTATACCGTGGATTTTCATGAGAGGGAGTGATATTAAATCGCCAAGAATGATATTTCTTGAATCACCATCGTGATCTTGAATTGCCATGGTAATGTGACAAATGAAAATTAAAATAAAAAAGGGATAACCTAGCAACCTTAAAGGTCAAAGGCCAACAATTTTAAGGTATAACTAATGCATCACGGGCGAGCAGTAATGGACTCTCAAGCTTGTGAGGCAAACCATTCATTTGGGTAGGGACTCCATTAAGTTGTAGTTTCCTTTGTCTAAGTTGGGCTCAAATGCAGTACTAGATTGCATTTGTTTTCTGTTCAATGCTCAGAAAATTTGTGTCCTTTTTTACACTGGAACAAACGGTGAAGAAAAGCAAAGGCCTTTTTTTTCTTCTCCCATCGGCAGAGGTTTCATGTGATCGAAAGTTGAAACATTGCAACTTCTACATGGGACCGGGTTTTTGGCCGTCACCCAGCTGCCAGGTGCAAACCTGCCCCTGTTTCATCAGCAGGTTATTGTCGTGGTCTTTTTTGGTCTTTTCCTATTGGTGTGCATAGCACATACGGCGCAGATTAGCACATTATCCACTCTGGATGATCTCTTTAATCTTCCCCGCCGTCGATTAAGGATTAACTAAAACTCGACGCCGGCCGGTCTCGATAAAAGGCACGGACAAAACTGAAAAGCAGAGTTTCCCACTTAACCACTCACTTCTCTCGCGCTGACGTCTCCAGTCTCGTCGTCTGCTTTCCTCCTTTCCGCCATTTAAAAAGAAAAATTTTATTATTTCAAAAACCTAGAGTAGAAAAGGCAAACCAGCGACCACCAATCAACCGAACCAACCAACCAATGAATACGGATCGCGAATGCAGTAGGGTTTAAAAGCCAAAAATCAAAGACGTTGACAGGGAGAGGACATTAATGGAACCAAGAATCCTAACACCTGGAATCTCTCCATTGTCTCCAAGCGCCCACCACATCGCAACACGCAAACCCTAGTTCACCGCCTTCCGGGTTTAGTGTTAGAGAGAGAAAGAGGGGGTTGGGGGGGGCAGAGAGAGAAAGAGGGAAAGGGTCTTTCACGCTAGCCCCACCAAAGATCCTCTCTCTCTACAGTGATTCCTGTCGCCCTCAATCACGACTTTCCAACTCTTGTTTCACCTTCCATTCTCTCTCTTACCCGCTTTGTGTCTATTTATTAATTGGTGTTCGTTTGTCTTCAAATGAATTCCGCCTCGGTTGTCAAAGACTCCGAAGAAGGGGCTGTCTCTGATACAACTGTCCTCGAGGCTTCTAGGGCTTCTGACAGAGCTGAAGCTGCTGACAACGTAGAGGAGGAGGCCGTGGACAAGAGAGGCGACCCGATGGAAGAGGACTCCGCCTCTCCGCCTACCGTCTTCCGCATCAGACTTAAGCAGCCTAATTCCAATTTGCGCCACAAAATGAGTGTTCCCGAGCTATGTCGTAATTTCAGGTATAATTTTTCCTTGTTTTATCTGTTGAATTTGTGTTGGTTGTAATTGAACCTGTTGAGCTATAGTCTGCAGCACTTCATTTTACTAGTGTTGCTTGAATTGGTAATATTCTGTGCTAATTCCCGGTTTGTGGGTTTGCTGGAAGAGAATTCTCTTTTCCGACTTGAACCTCGAATGTTTTCCTTTTTCTTTTTGAGTTTTCTTTTTTCTTTTAATGCCGTACATAAGATTCTAGTGGGCAATGGTTATATCCAGAGGAAATTGCATTAAATGGAAGTCCATGGATTTACTGAAGTGTCTGCATTTTTTTCCGGGAGCCTTATATTCGCTATATGCTACTAATAATCTGTACTGTGTCCTAAGTTCGATTGCTGAATTTTTTGTTCTGCGTTTAGTTTTTTATAATATTTTCTATTCTATTCTTTTATACCTCTCTCTCTCTCTCCCCCCCCCCCCTCCCCCCCCCACACACACATGCACCAAGTGGTATGATTCTTCTTTTGGTTATGGTTGCTGGTTTGGCATTTAATTTTTTTTCCTTTTTCTAAGAATCAATTAAAAAGAACTTATATTTTCCTATTTCTCTTATGTTTGTTAGTTCGGTTTCGTGGTGTGGGAAGCTGAACATTATAGCATGTGCCTCAGAGACTTGTGCAAGAATTCCAAGGTTTGCCTATCTCATCTTAAATCATGCAATTGACATTTTAGTATAGTAGATGCATGTATTTTAGTATGTGATAGTTAGACGCAGAATCATATTGAAATAGGGTACTGATAAATATGGAGAATACTTTGAAGACAAAATAGAACTTAAGAAATAGAATTTAAGCCAAGAAAGCTACATTTTCCACTGATTGCTATTCTTCTTTGTTGCACTAACACTGCTTTGGTGAAAGTGAAATGATGAGAGGCCCATCATATGGATTGTCGAACCTTGCAGGTAGGTAGGGCGAAATTTCAAAATTTCTTTCTCTCTCATATGAGAATTACATTCCCTGTTTTAGAAAACTGCATTTTCAAGGTTCAATCTTGAACCCTAAACCGGATCAGATCTGAAACCAATGGTAGGAGAGGGATGTACCTGATACGAAGTAGCAGTAACTCCTAACGAAGATGTTCACGCCCAAGGAAAACGCCAAAGACTGCTCTTACTGAAAATGACACAGCGTAGGGTGGAGTAGAATCAACAGGTGGTTCTTCAGCAAGAACCGAACTCTTTAGCAAGAATTTGATGGAGGGTGAGTGAGCACGACTTCATATTAGTTTTTCACCAAAAACTGATATCAAGAACGTTTCTTGATCGCTCCTACAGGTGGAGATCGAACTGGCTATGGCGGCAGCAATAGAGGGAGGCAAGAGCAGAAAATGGCGTCAGTCTTACTGGAGCTGTCTTCTCTCTTGATTTTGTAATCTTGTTGGGTGAACCCTAGTTCACCCTCCTCCTCTATTTATAGCCTTAAAGAGAGCTCCTCCTAATCCTATTAGGAGTTTCTTAATCCAAATTTTATTTGGATCTGGACTCTCTTTAAGAGATAAGGATAGACCGTTATCATATCTGCATATAAAGATCAACCCTCCTAATCTTATTAGGAGTTTCCTAATCCAAATCTTTATTTGGATCTGGACTCTCTGAGTGGATAGGGATATCCCTATCCTATTTGCTGATTTAAATCCCAGAATCGCCCCTCTTTAAATAATCAAATTAAACCAGTTCGATTTGGGCTTTAGGCCCATTAAGTCAATGTGCTCATTCAGCCTCCAAACTGTTGCCCAGTTGGGTATCATTGTATGGTGTGGGACCCAAGCATTGATTTACACATTAGTCACATGGGTTCAGTCCATCCCCTGTTACAAGGCCTAGCCGAATTCACTGTAGGAAACAGTGAATCCTTAAGCCCATCACCATGGGCTCTTAATGGACCCAACACTTACACTAAGTGGTCCATTGGTTAAGCCACCTTATGAAAACCTAAGGACTGTGAGCAGATGCAAGATTAGCCCATCAGGTATTACCCTCAATGGTCTTACACTTAACCTCTCAACCCATAATGATCAAACACTGCCCCACAAGAGAGGACCTCTCCCTCAACTGCAAGGAACAGTGCTGCATTCTATACTCACATGGATCCCGGGAATTAAAACCTTTTGCAAACATTTTGAGACCGCAATATATATATATATGTATATCTCTATATAAATATATTTTGCAAAACAAATTTCAACGATTGAAATCAACTGTCGACAGTTTTTGTTTCTATCAGAGAGAGTGCATCCTCAATCATTCACTCTGTCCGACAAATGGGCTGATCTTGTCACTATGATCACTCACTCAAATGAATTTTCGGACTGTCCCAACATACCCAGGTTTTAACCCCCTCTAAGGATCTCATTGATTAACATATCAAAGACAGTCCAATCCGACACCTAGTGCAGTATCATAATCGGGTTTAGGGGTCAGGTGTAACATTCCAGTTTTGCTCATCAATTTCCAAGGTCCAGGGAAATACTGGAATTCTAGTTCAGTTCAGGGTTTCAAGAAAACCCACACTACATGTACCTCAGGCCCTGACAGTTGAGACAAGTCACCCCAACCAACTTGGTGGCACATCAGTTTCAGCCTTGATAGGATAAATCCAAATCTATTCAACGGCTGTGAAGATTCTAAACTAACACGAGTCTCATATGTGTCAAGTTTAAGGGTATTACATAGAAACACACCATAATAACATAAATCAAATATGTACTTTATTCATTTACAATAAATGTCATAATGTACATCATTCTGATTAGAGGTACGGGCATACACTGTCTAATAGCTCCCACTTGTATTTAGGTCCAATTTGGTATAAGCCGGAGTCCCATACTTTCCACGTGTTTCTCAAACACTTTCTGTGTCAGTGGCTTAGTCAATGGGTCTGCTACATTCTCCGCTGATGCTACTTTCTGAATCAGGACGTCCCCTCTTCCAACTATTTCTCGCAGTACATGATACTTCCTCTCGATGTGCTTCGACTTCGAGTGGGCTCGTGTTTCCTTAGCCTGAGCGATAGCTCTGGTGTTGTCACACAACAATGGAATGGGTGATGTACTGGATGGAATTATTCCCAATTCATGAGTGAACTTCTTCATCAATACGACTTCTTTGGCAGCTTCATTTGCGGCAATGTATTCGACTTCGGTTGTGGAATCCGCCGTGGACCCCTGTTTGCAACAAACAGCACACAATCCTATCGTGAAAACATACCCAGATGTAGACTTTCTATCATCTGGATCTGACTAGAAGTCGGCTTCAATATACCCCTGGATTTGTAATGTGCTACCATTGAAAACAAGACAAAACTCTTTTGTTTTTCGAAGGTACTTAAGTATGTTCTTTACAACAGTCCAATGCTCTTGCCCTAGGTTGGCCTGGAATCTACTTACTACACTCACTGCTTGAGCAATGTCAGGACGAGTGCACAGCATGACATACATGATGCTCTCTACGGTTGAGGCATAGGGAACGTCTTTCATGCCCTCAATCTCCTTGGGAGTCTTGGGAGACATGCTCTTGGAGAGAGTGACTCTATGCCTGAAAGGAACATTTCCTTTCTTGGAGTTCTCCATGCTGTCTCTTAACTATCTTGTTAATGTAAGCAGATTGGGATAATCCTATTATCCTCTTCGATCTATCTATATAGAGTCGAAAACCTAGTATTTAGGAGGTTCTCTAAGATCTTTCATGGAGAATTGCTGTGAAAGCCACACTTTCACCGTAGTCAACATTCCTACATTATTCCTAATGAGTAGAATGTCGTCTACATACAGAACCAGAAACGTAATCTTATCACCACTGGATTTCCTATAAACACAAGGCTCGTCCAGGTTTTGCCCAAAGTCATAATTTTTGACAATAGTCAAACCGGATATTTCAACTCCTAGAAGCTTGCTTAAGTCCATATATGAGTCTATTTAACTTACATACCATGTGTTCCTGACCTGCAACTATGAAACTTTGCAGTTGCTGCATATAGATATTTTCAGTAAGATCTCCATTCAGGAACGTAGTTTTGACATCCATTTGCCAAATCTCGTAGTCATGGTATGCTGCTACAGCTAGCAGGATCCTAATGGATTTAAGCATGTCCACCGACGATAAGGTTTTCTCATAATCGATGCATTCTTTTTGAGTATACCCTTTCGCCACCAAACGAGCCTTGTAGGTCTCAACCTTACCATTGGGGCCCTTCTTCCTCTTATAGATCCATTTGCAACCAATTGCTTTTACCCCAGGGGGCGGATCTACTAGAGTCCAGACTCCATTGGTCTCCATCGAGTTCATCTCACCTCTCATGGCATCTACCCACTTCAAGGAATCTATGTCTAACATAGCTTCCGTATAAGTCACGGGATCCTTCTCACTGGTCGTAGCTTCCACCAGGTAACTATCCTGATCATAGCCGAGACGAACCGGAGGCTTGGAAACCCGGGTAGATCTTCTAGGTTGGTCATTACCTAGAACTTGTGGGACACCTCCCACTGACCCTGAACTCTCCTCATCAAGAACAACTTCTTGATGATGATTGTTTAGGATATAATCGTCCTCCAAGAAATGGGCATTTCGGCTACAAAACTCCTTCTGTTCTCCTAGGTCATAGAATAGGTAATTCATAGAGCCCTTAGGGCCTACGAATAGGCAACGACTGGTCTTGGTTTTCAATTTGTCTGCACTCGTTCTTTTAACATGTGCCAGGCAACCCCAAATCTTCAAGTGTCTTACATTTGGTTTCTTTCCGGTCCAAAGCTCATAGGGAGTCTTCGGAATTGATTTGGTTGGAACCCGGTTCAGCACGCATATCGCAGTCTCCAATGCGAAGCTCCAGAAGGATGTGGGCAACTCTGAGTGTACGAGAAGTGACCGTACCATATCTAATAAGGTCTTATTCCTCTTCTCTGAAACACCGTTTAGCTGTGGTGTAGCAGAAGGAGCTAACTGTGATACTATCTCGTTGACCTTTAAGTAGTCCCTGAATTTGCCAGAGAGATACCCGCCACCTCGATCCGATCGAAGGGTCTTAATTTCTCTCCCTAACTGTTTCTCGACCTCTTGTTTGAAATCTTTGAACGTTTCAAATGATTCAGACTTGTGTCTCATTAGGTACACGTAACCATACTGAGAATAATCATCGGTGAATGTAATAAAATACACGTGCTAGTTACGAGTCCTAACACTCATGGGACCACATACATCAGTATGTATAAGGTCAAGTGTGCCTGTACATCTTTCGGGCTTATCGTTAAATGGTCGTTTCGTCATCTTACCCTGAAGGCAAGGTTCATAGGTGGGGAGATCTTCTACGGTTAGAAAATCCAAAGGACCATCCTTTACCAACCTTGTGATACGATCTATATTAATATGGCTAAGTTGGTAATGCCACATGCACTTGGGATTAACTGTATCACGGGTTCGTTTCTTGGGGATATCATTTGACATAGTTTCGGATATGTTAGTTTCCAGAGAAGGATGGAGAACATAGAGACCATTCTCAAGTTCTCCGTATGCGATGAATTTGTTATTTCTTTTAACAGTAATCGTATTACCAAAAAGAATAGAATATCCATCCGCACAAATTTGAGAAGAAATCAAATTTCTTCTCCAGTTTTGCACATAAAGACAATCTTTTAGTACAATAGATCATTCTCTGAAAAATAACTCTACGGTTTCTATAGTCGTAGCTGCAACACTTGCAGAAGTCCCCAACTAAAGAGTTACTTCTTTGTCACTCGGTCTTTTGCTTATCCTGAACCCCTACAGTGAATTACATGCATGAGTTGAAGCCCAGAGTCAATACACCAGGAAGCAGAAGTTACCAACAAATTGGTTTTTATGACACAGGATTCGAAATTACCTTGTTTCTTGGATTCCAGGTACTGAGGACAATTCCTCTGTCATTCTTCTGCCTCTTAGACTTGGCAACCTTCTTCTGGGGCATTCTCTTAGCCTTCCTCTTCTTCTTGCCCGATTTGCCAGATTCGACAAGCATGGCTATGGGCTTATCTTTCTTTATCAGTTCTTCGGCCCTCTGCAACATATTGCTGAGTTCCTGGATACTAACATTCAGCTTGTTCATGTTATAGTTCATGATGAAATGATTGAAGGAAGGAGGCAGAGAATTTAGGATGGCGTCTACCTTCGTGACACGGTCAAGCCCGAATCCAAGAGCCTCATTCGGGCCTCAAAAGCCCCATCACCCGGACGCTCCAGGGTAGGATTCTTAGCTACTTTGTCTAATTTTTCAGAGGTTAGGACCAACATAAGATTACAGTACTAGTCAGCATAGTTAGGTCCCTTAAGCTTGTTGTCGTCCAATAGCTTAGCGAATTGTCCGTTTGCCATTTCTGATAAAAAGCAAACATTAGTCCACAATCTAATTTGGTTCATGTTATCTACATAGATATGGCTTTTAATCTATGTTCAATTCCCATTTGTTTATCTCTGAGATTTCCCTCCTATCTTAGTGACGGAGACTACGAATTATGTCTCTGGAAATGTGGGAAGTCACATTGGGTGCATGGAGCCACTGTTTCAGCTGCATAAGCCCACCACCTTTATGTGAAGGATCATATCCACTCATCGTATGCGCTTTCCCTTTGGCCTTTGTCAGACAAGGTTCATTGCCATTTTAGGTTAAACCTTTCTGTCCAGCGAGTGCTCACCCATCATATTCGTGAACGCCAAGGTACTGCGAGAGAGTTTGATTTTAGGATAGGCCCCTCCCACATTGGTCTATGACGCCTCTATCATCTTATGAAACATTCCAACAGATCCATTAGCAAATGGATAACCCAATTTTATGGTGCATTTCCTCATTACTGAAGGACCCATCTTCATGCTAATGACGGAAGGCCTTTAGAGAGTTCATCACATGAATCTTCCCATCACATGCACTTCTATTTCAGGAGGGAACAAAAGTTATGCCCTAATTTAATTTAGGTCAAACCAAAGTGGCTCTCATTGGCTTTCATAAAGCCAGATTTAGGTGGGCCTTAAACGGCTAGGGTTTCGCATGATTCCTCTTTAGGGGAGGTGTGGGGCCCACCACGAAGGGAGGATCATCCAATGATCTTAAGGACACCATGGCAATGATGTGCATTCAGCCATGGTGTGCACAAGAGCCACTATCGTATCAACATAGGCCAAGTACTTATGGCCCATGAACGTTGCACATCACACATCCATACATCACATGTAGGGATAGAATTGATCCAATCAATTAATATCTGTAAAGCCCATCATCAAAGCCCATAATGATTCATAATATTACTGATTAACATTATCTAGGTATATGGGCTGAATAGCAAAGAGCAGTTCGGCCCATATAGCTTTTATGCAGTTAGTGGGCTTAAGCAATTTTAACACTTAAAAAAACTGGGCTTTATAGGGGTGGGCCGAATTAGGTATTGCAATTAAATATCAATCTCTTGACCCAAGAGTGGGAAATTAGGGCTGAGAACAGCCCCCATCGAACCACAGATTCAGTCCAACTAGTTTGGTCCAATCTGGTTGGAATGGGTCCAGAGTTTGATTTTTAATCCAAGAATTAATTCACTCTAATTTGCTTATGAATCAATAAACTTATTATTATTCATAAAAAAAAAATTAAATTACTGATTAAAGATAATAAAAAATCAGTACTAGGGCTTTTCGCACATCTACTACCTGCAAAACAGATGTTAGATCACAGTTTGTAGTTTCACAAACTACAAATCGCAGATAGCGAATTCTCAATCTGCGAAATCTCCACCTTCTGCGCAACCAGCTTTGATCTTGATAAAATAAAATAGAAAAGCCCTAATTTTCTATTAATATTACATCAGATCGAATTCCTATACATTCAGTCTAGAAATTAAAAAAAAATAATTACGACCAAAAGTAAAAGAATTGCAAAAGCACAGATTTCTTGTGCCAATAAAGACTTCGATCTCCACCGTACGAACAACCCATAAATAAAAAAAATATATAAAGAACCATTCTAAATATAATTCAGATATATAAAGATTTAATTTCAGATCAACAACCCTTAATTTGGGAACCGATTTCCCAGAAAATCAATTATCTGCGCAAATCGGGTAGAACCCCTTCTGCCCATTTGCGCAAGTTCAGATCTGATCTATTTATTTTGGTTCAAGACTTGAACCTCGCTCTGATACCACTAAAGGGATGAGAGATCCATCATATGGATAAATCTCCCAGATCTATCCAACGGCTGTGAAGATTCTAAACTAACACGAGTCTCATATGTGTCTAGTTTAAGGGTATTACATAGAAACACACCATAATAACATGAATAAAATATGTACTTTATTCATTTACAATAAATGTCATAATGTACATCATTCTGATTGGAGATAAGGGCATGCACTGTCTAACAGAAAGAAATGCCATGATGGTGGTGGAAAATACGTAAACATTATCTCAAATTAAAATACATAAAGATAACATGTAAAACACATTTAAAATGAAAATTTTAAAAATAAAATCAAGCATAACATATAAAACATTTTCAAGCACATAAACTCTTAACCACTTTATCTTTTCCCAATTGCATTATTTCAAATAGATAATGTGATGTTAAACATTATGCATTCCTGATTCTACAAGCCACCTTTGTACCAAGACCCTTATGGCAAGTCCAAACAAGTCCATGTTAGGGTCTTAAATTCTTAATCCCTATAAAAATGTTTTATAACTTAAGTGTCTTTTAAAAAATATCTTTTATTAGGATAAATGAATGAGAAACATTAGCAAAAAAAAAAAAGAAAAGAAAAAATGCACAGATTTTCAAAAGGCATATGCCTGGGCTGAAGTGCAAGGTGCAGTAGGTGCATCGGGAGCTCGCCTTTTGAAAGTACTGTACCTAGGACCTAGGCGAGGTGCATACCCTAAAACGTGCTTTGCCTGTGCACCTAGGTGTGCCTTTTAAATTACTGTAATGGGCCATATCCCCCCAATTCCCAAAGTATTTAAACATTCTTTATATGCATTGGAGATGATAAGAGGTGCCCCCTCCCTACTTTCTAATAGACTGCTCTCCCCAAAATTTTTAAGATTTATAGTGTCCACACAAATGAAAAATCCTGGCTTTGCCTTTGGCAATACATGATGCTGCTAATATGATGATTACTAAACAATAACAAAACAAGAGGGATGGAGGTAGGAAAAATGTGACGCAAAAGTGGATTGCTAACAAATTTGAGGGAAAACTGAAAAGGAAATGATATTTTTGATGGTTTAAATCCAATGTTTGGGTTTGTGATAGTGTTCTAATGCTGTTTTTTTGATAGTGTTCTAAGCTTTCCTTTGTTTTTTCTCTTTTCATTCTACATCTCAGCACTGATAAAAAAAGTTCCCTCATTTCTTTTCTTTTTCTTTTGTAGTTCTAATGCAAACCCTCCATTCTGGATCCCCATACACATTGTGAACCCTGAGCGACCTACAGAATGTGCAGTATTCAATGTCATAGCAGGTGCGTAATGTGTGATGCTGAATATCATGGCAGGTGTGTAGTGTGACATAATGAGAATTTTGTAGCATAATTATTCAGTGATGGAAAAGTTGATACTAAGCTTATTGCAATCATGACTATGATTTAGAGTCTGAGCTACATATTATCTATTGGATTGTCATCACATGGCCAAATGGTACTTTTTTTTTTTTTTAATAAAAGTTGTATTTCTGAAAGCAAGGGAGAGCTTCCCTCAAAAAGCAGTACAAAAGCAACTATCCATATTCCCAAAAAATTATGGACATTATCCTTACAACCAAAGGTTAGCTTATGAAATTTGGGTAAAAAATAATCCTCTCCCAATGAGAGGAGAAATGAGACTGTTTGATGGAGGAGAACTTCTGGATACAAGCCCATCTTTTAAAGAATTTCTCCATTTTGCCTATCAAGTATTCCTTAGGTTCAGCTTTCCCTGTAAAGATTCTTTCATTCCACTCCAACAGATGGATTAGCATATCACAAATAGGACCTTGACAGGATGGTACCCCTCTTGCTAGAAGGGTTGACTGGCCATGACAACATCAGAGCACCAATGTCCTCTGGAAGCACCAGCTCCATCTTGAATAGATAAGCCCAGTGAGACCAGATACTGTAGGTAACCAGACAATGTTACTATTTTGTAAGTTGTGTATCAATGGGAATATACAGCAGTTGCTTGTGATATTGTTGTAGCTGTTATAGGTTTGCTTTCATTTCTTATTCTCCTTGCATTCCAATTAAATAGTTGCTGCTATATAAATCCAGACTGCAAGGTCATAGTATCTTGTTTTGTATTTCTTTGTGTGTGTGTGTGTGTTTTTCCTTTTTCATCATGCACAGCCAAACAGGAACCCGTCATATGACTTACAGTAAGTGTACAACAGATTACCAAGAAAAACAACCATGCAGGCATGCACTGGTTGGTTATGAACAGTTGTAAATATGCATTGCATGAGCAAGAGAATGAATGAAATCTTATCCAATCAAGATTTTTATTCCACAAGTTAGTGTTTCTTTCTCAAAAGAGCCTTAGTTATAATACGATATCTATATATATACTTATTACGGAATGGGTGCTCTCTGCACTCAGGAAATGGAATCTACTCGTGCGAGCACCCATTTCCAGTAATTAATTATTAATTAATAACAGTAATTACTAATTAATTACTAACTAATAACAATAATTATTAATTAATTACAGTAATTAATAGTGTAATAACATGCACCCATTTCCAATAATTAATTACAGTAAATAATTACTAATTAATTATTAATTAATAACAGTAAATAATTACTAATTAATTATTAATTAATAACAATAATTACTAATTAATTACAGTAATTAATAGTGTAATTATATAATTACTGTAATAATAATTACTGATTATTACAGTACCTAATTAATTACTAATTAATAACAATAATTACTAAGTAATTACTGTAATAATAATTACTGATTATTACAGTAATTTAATAAATATATAATTAGTGATTATAATTAATAATTATTGTTATTATAAATATTGTTAATAAATAGATATTTACTTAAATTTTACTTTAAATTAAATATATAAATACTGTAATAAATATAGTAATTATTGTTATATTCAAATTAATTAAAAATGTTATTGATTATTTAATAAAATATTATAATTACTGACTATTACTAATAAATACTGTTAATTTAATTTAATTTTGGTAATTATTAATTTAATGAATATTGTTAATAAATCCCCTTCATAAATTTAATAATTACTGTTATATTAAAAATTACTAAATAATATTATTCAAACTATCATTAATGATTATTTAGTTAAATATTATAATTACTTACTATTATTGATAAATGTTATTAATAATGTTTTGACAACTGACGGTTCGACCGTTCGGTTTGAACGGAGGGTCCATTTTGACAACAAAAATTACAAGCAAAAAATTACAAAACCATTATGGCCATCGGTTTTCGGGTCGACGGTTCGATCATCTGGTTTGAATGGATAGTCTGTTCTGTCAACAAAAATTATAGGCAAAAAATTGAGTTTGTGAGGTCCATTAAGTAGTATCATATGTGTTGTTATGTCATTTGAGCGTGTGACTCATATGACCCCAAAACGGAACCGTTTTGGCCACCGGTTTTTGGATCAATGGCTTGATCGTTCGGTTTGAACGGATGGCCCGTTCTGACAACAAAAAATTATAAGCAAAAATTTACATAACCGTTTTGGCCACCGGTTTTTAGGTCGGCGGTTTGATCGTCCAGTTCGAACGGACAGTCCGTTCTGACAACAAAACTTACACGCAAAAATTTGAGTGTGTGAGGTCCATTGAGCAGTATCATACATGTTATGTCATTTGAGCGTGTGACTCATATGACCCAAAAATGGAACCATTCCAGTCACTGGTTTTTGGGTCGATGATTTGATCGTCCGGTTTGAACGAACGATCCGTTATGACAACAAAAATTATAAAAATAAAAGAAAAGCAAAAAAAAAACAGGTTAATGGGTTGATGGTTTGACAACTCAGGTCAATGGGTCATTGACCTATTCAATGGTTTGGCCAAGGACTAGGATTGGGGTAAAACGGAACTGGTTGCTTGGACAGTTTCCGATTAAAAAAAAAAAACGAATGACCCATTTTGACAACAAAAATTACATGCAAAAAATTGAGTGTGTGAGGTCCATTAAGCATTACTATACATGTTATGTCATTTGAGCGTGTGACTTGTACAACCTGAAAACAGAACCGTTTTGGCCACCAGTTTTTGGGTCAACGGTTCGACTATTCAGTTCAAACGGATGGCCCGTTCTGATAATAGAAATTAAAAAAATAAAAAAACGACCAAAAACCATTAAACAGGTCAATGGTTTCACTGCTCGGGTCAATGGGTTGTTGACCGATTCAACGATTTTTGGCTATGGACCGAGATTAGGATAAAACGGAACCGGTTGCCTAGATGGCCGATTAAAAAAATAAAAAACAGCCAAAAACCATTGAACAAATCAATGGGTCAATGGTTCGACTGCTTAGGTCAATGGGTCATTGACCGATTCAATGATTTTTGGCCAAGGACTCGGTCAACGGGTCGATGGATCAACGGTTCCATTCCAACCCCTGCGAAGTAGGGCCCCTCTGCTAGTGTACATATTATTCCAAATGGGTTGAGTAGATAGAGGGCACTCTACCTATTATCTCTCTTTTTGCGTGTATCATTCTAAACTCTGCAAATCTGTCAGAGGAGCTTCCTCTCTTCCTTTGTGAAACCAGTATCAGCTTCTACACCATGGTATAA
Source organism: Nelumbo lutea (assembly GCF_056320005.1). Classification (NCBI taxonomy): domain Eukaryota; kingdom Viridiplantae; phylum Streptophyta; class Magnoliopsida; order Proteales; family Nelumbonaceae; genus Nelumbo; species Nelumbo lutea. The sequence continues at coordinate 136,908,804 of NC_142684.1, read as the reverse complement.
GGTGCAGTACTTATATTTATTTACTTATTTTTTCCTGTACCATACTACTTTTGCTTCCAGAATGGGCTTTGATATCGTTATTAGTTGCATGGGTTACATTTGGCAGATTCTCCACGCGATTCGGTTCAGTTTATTGAATGGTCCCCAGCTTCTTGCCCTCGTGCTTTACTAATTGCCAATTTTCATGGGAGGATAACTATCTGGACTCAGCCCTCTCAAGTAAGTCAAGGTTGCTCTTTCTTTTCATCTTTACAAAATCACCTTGTTCATTTATTGTTTTTTATGGTTTTAATGCTGGTTCAACTTATTTCAATTTTAAGTATATAAATCATGTTTTACAGTTCCTGATACTCCACTTAGTTTTAACTTTAGAATATAGTTTTATTTCTCAATCCTTATTTTACTGAACTTTAAGCCTATCTTAACATAGTAATTAATCCTTACATGTATACGGAAAAAGGAAAAGAAAAGAGAAATTCACTCTATCCAAGCTCTCATTCTGGCATGTTAATGGATTCTTTCTTTTCTTGATTTTTTAATTTGTTTATTCTCTCAGCTTAATTTATTTAATTTTTCAAATTCAGGGGCCTGTCAATCTGGTACGAGATGCCAGCTGCTGGCAATGTGAATATGAATGGCGTCAAGATATTGCAGTAGTTACAAAGTGGTTGTCAGGAATGTCGCCGGTATGCCATTGACATTCTCTTGTTAATTGTGGTAATGTGGTTCTATATGTATGGTGTAAAGCTACATTCTTCTGTACTCCTTTGCTCCTTATTAGGTAGATGGGTGAGAGATGAGCTACAAATGCAAGTATTCTTTAATCATCTCTAACCTGTTCCAATGACAAATTTATGTTGCCCGCCACCTTAATCTAATCAACTTATGGCATATTCATCCATCTTATTATTTCTTGGTCTATGTCATGTGTCTGGTATCAATGACTCCCTTTGATATATTGTTTCCATTTTTTTTGGATCAGTAACCATGAAACTTATTCACATGGATAAAAGAATATCGTGTACAGAAATTACATTATCAAAGATGTTAGGCTAACCCCTGCTACCTAACTTTACAATCTGATTTTAGTTACATTATAACCCTCCAATCCAGGGGTGGCTATTTCTGACCCAATCTATCCACTGACAACCCACCCATACCCATTCATTTAAGATGTGGGTGGAATATGGGTTGAACAGCCCATTGAGTCAATTAAAAGGGTTGGGTTATGGGTATCCATTTGAGTCAATCTATCCACTGACAACCCACCCATACCCATTTATTTAAGATGTGGGTGGAATATGGGTTGAACAGCCCATTGAGTCAATTAAAAGGGTTGGGTTATGGTTATCCATTTGGGTCAAGACATAAAGGGTTGGTTTACATATTTTCTCATTCTTTATCTTTTTAATAAGGATGCATTCATATAAGTTTAATTATTCAAATGGGTTGAGCAGCCCATTGGGTCAATTAAAAAGGGTTGGGTTATGGTTATCCATTTGGGTCAAGACATGAAGGTTTTCTTTTTTTTTTTGGTAGGCAACTATGTGAAAGAAGTTGGTTCACATATCTTCTCAGTCTGTCTTTTTAATTAGGATGTATTCACTTGGGTTCAAGTATTCAAATGGGTCAACATGTGTGGTTTTGGTTGGGTTCTGTTGTTAGGACTGCTATTAGGCTCGTATTGCACTGTTATTATTTATCTTTTCTTTGTTAAGTTGTAACCAAAAGACTGCTCTGTTAGCTTATATCAGAAGCTGGTTTACATATATTCTTAGTGAGGCAGCTGCCACTGACACTTTTCCAGTAAATATTCTTTCTTCTTCTCTGCTGTCCTAGATGGTATCAGAGCAGGATTGATAGAAGTTGAAGATTGGATCTGTTTTTTTCCTTTCCTCCCACTCAGATTTCCTCTAGAATTGACTGAACTTTCGAAATCTGAAAGAGAACTGATCAAGTAAGTGTTTTCTGTTATTCTTCTTTTCCTTTTGGTTAGAACCAAAAGGGTTATTGTTTTGGCTGTTTTCTCCCTTTGTATGATGAGTTTTTGAGTTTGAGGAGTTTCTTCAGTGTTCTTTTGTTGTTGAGGTTTGAGATCCATTCGGCTGTGTGTTGTGCCCTGTTTTATGGATCTCACACCAAATTCAGACCTGACAATCTGTATTGTGGTGTTTTGGGGCTTGAGAAGTTCTCTTTCCCCTGCACATCTGTTGTTTTGCAGCGTACAGACTGTGAGGGTCGGCTGGAGGTGTTCTCTCTTTCCTTTTTTGGACTGGTGGTGTTTGAAGGTTTTTCTAGGTTTTGTGTCTTCTAGCCACTTGTAGGTGCTGTTAATGGATAAACAAGTCTGGATTTGTGGTTTTTCTAGGTTTTATGTAAAGACAATGTCTACTGAAGATTCAGTTGTCTCAGAAGTTACTGGGAACCAAAATATGACTAGTTCAGGCAGTGAGAGTTGGGGTTTTCCTGTTGCTATCATTGTCCTTGATGAACTAAATTATTTGGAGTGGGCAAAAAGTGTGAAATTATATATGGGCTCAAGAGGTAAGCTTGGGTATTTGTCTGGTGATGTTCCTCAACTTAAGGAGGCTGGTTTGGTTCGTGATAAGTGGGACCAAGACAACTACTTGATCATGTCTTGGCTAGTGACCTTTATTCACCCTATGCTCGTATATGTCAGCTTCACGTAGAGTCATCCACTTGCAAACAGGGGGAGAAAAGTTTATCATATTATTCTTCTCTCAATTCCATGTGAAAGGAACCTGATTATTATCTGTCTGTTGACTGGAAAAATGAATAAGATGCAAAGGATTATAAGGAACTTGTAAATCAACAGCAGATGTTTGCTTTCTTGGTTGGTCTTAATCCTAGTTATGAGCCCATTCGAGTTAAGATATTAGGGAGTAAGGAGCTCCCATCAATTCAGGAAGTGCACTCCCTAGTTCAATCTGAGGAGAGTAGGAGGTTAGCCATGAATCCTCCAGAGGGGGGTAGCAAGTCGGTCTCTTGGCCAAAGGGAGTGGCGGAAGAAGGGTAGCGATGCTATGAAGAGGATTGAAGCTGTTGATAAAGATAAGTTGAGATGTTCTCATTGTGGTAGAACTCAACATACCAAAGAAATATGTTGGGACCTTGTGGGCAAGTCAAAGAACTTCCATTCCTTCCAGAAGAAGCAACCACAATAGTATGGAAAGAAATCTAGTTCAGCCAATGCAAGTTTCTGGTGACTCATCTCAGGAGAGTATCTTTACAGGCTCTAACTACAGGGAGGGGATGCTAAATTCCTTACGTGATTAGTTGGAAGAGTATGGTAGGACTTTCTGACATCTTGAAGAGTCCTTTGTCACTCCTACCTCACATGTGTCCACTTCAGGTAACCAGGCCTCTACATTCCATGTGTTTAGTTGTCTACTTCATCTCCCAACCCTTAGATCATTGATTTTGAGGTCACCAACCACATGACTGGAACGCCAAGTTTATTTTCAGCATATCGTTTACTTTGGTAAGGACAAAGTTAGGCTAGCTGATGGTTCTCACACTACCATTGCTGGCCAGAGTACTATATCCTTACAAAATGGTGTTTTTTTTTTTTTTTTTTATCAATAACAGTGAATTTTATTAAAGATTGAGAAATTACATAGCTAAGGAGCTAAAAAATCTTAACTCCCTAATACATCAATGTATAGCCAAACCGTAAATCAATTACAAAATAGCCCAAAAAATTGATTTTCTATTCACCCCTTGCCTAGCTAAACCATCTGCCAATGAGTTTGCACTTCTCTTTGTCCATGTACAACTGACTTCAATGTCCTTAGTCAGCCACTTAAATTTCCTCTTTTCATTGCTGTAGTTCCAAAGCTTGGAGTTGTCCTCTTTTAACCAGTTCACTACAATTTCAGAATCACCTTCTACAATCAATTTATTAATATGCATGTCCTTGACCCTTTGTACCCCTTCAAGAGCTCCTAGTATCTCAGCCCTTAAGGAATCTCCCACCCCAATTGGACCAGAATACATAGCTAACAGATTCCCTTTCTCATCTCTTATCACTTCCCCTATTCCAGAGGGCCCTGGGTTGCCCAAACTACTGCCATCAAAGTTCAGTTTGATAAGGCCGTGAGGTGGAGGGGTCCAACAAGAACTTGATGCTTTCTTAGCTGAAGCTGATTCTACAATTTCCTTCCAATTCCTTAACATTTCATCAACTGAGAAATCTGCAAACAATTCCAAAGTTTTCAACCAATGTGTTACCTTAATGTGAATAATCTCCAATATTACTTCCAAGCTTCTCTCTTTATCTAAAAAAATCCGTGAATTTCTCTCCTCCCAAACAGTCCAACATACTGCAGCCCTAACACATCTCCACATGATCTTGGCCCTTTTTGTTGGGCAGTTGGGCATGGAAGTGAATAAGCTTTGCACATTCAAAGGGGGGAGTCCACCCGCACCCAAACAAAGAAGTAAACCATTCCCAAATGGCATGGAAGTGAATAAGCTTTTGCACATCCTTACAAAATGGCATTCACCTATAGTCTACCGTGTTCCTAAATTTCCCACTAACCCTTTATCTATTAGTTGTATTACCAAGTCATTGGATTGTAGTGTAACATTTTTTCTTCTTGATTCTTGTGTTTTCCAAGATATGATTTATGGGAGAGTGATTGGTAAGGGACGCGTGGTTGATGATCTCTATATATTGGATGATGTTGCTGTTTTCAAGTCAAGTAATACACAAGTTTTGTGGGTCATTATGAGAGTCCTTGTAATAAAGCCAGATCTTGCTTTGGCACTACTGTCTTGGCCATTTGTCTTTTTCAGCCTGAGGGTCTTGTTCCGGTAGAAATCTGCTGAATTAAAAAAATATGAAAGAAAGGAGAGAAGGAAGAGATTTGTTTATTTTTATTCATCAAAAAAAAAAAAGGAGAGAAGGAAGAGAGAAGGAGAAGAAGAGAAGAAGAGAAGTTGAAAGAAAAGAGAGCAATAATCTGGCTGCCCCCTTCACTTATTATTTATACTAAAATAATAGAATAGTACAAAGACAACTATGCCCTTATAGGGTGGCAAAACATAAAACAACATATATAACACTCAAAAAAATAATAAAATTTGGACTCAGATAACTACTGTGGTCCCCACCTCCTAGCTAACAACTAACATGAAACATCTACTCAGAAAAACATCATAAAACTAATTAATCTTCAACACTCCCCCTCAAGTTGGGAGTAAATGTCACACATTCCCAACTTGCATAGATCATGTTCAAGCTTGTTCCTTGCCACCCCTTTAGAGAGAACATCAGCCAGCTGCAACTCTGAAGAGACATAAGGCAAACAAACTTCTCCGGTTGTTACCCTTTCTCTTATAAAGTGTCTGTCAACTTGAATGTGTTTTGTCTATCATGCTGAATTGGATTGTGGGCAATATTGATTGCAGCCTGATTGTCACAGTATAACATCATAGGTTCTTCTGCTTTCACCCCAATCTCACTCAAAAGAGATCTAACCCAAAGAAGTTCTGAGATACCATGAGCCATGGATCTGTACTCAGCCTCTGCACTTGACCTTGCCACAACCGCTTGCTTCTTACTCTTCCAGGAGATCAAGTTTCCTCCTACAAAGGTACACACTCCTGATGTAGACCTCTTGTTATCTAAGCATCCTGCCTAGTCTGCATCTGTATAGGATTCTAGCTTCAGATTCTCATGATTTGAGAAAAGAATGCCTCTGCCAGGGTGTTTTTTCAGATATGCAAGTATTCTCTCAATAGCTTTCTCTTCCTAGAGGATAGAGTTATATCATTGGTCACTCTAACTGTCCCCTTCCCAGCAATGGGCATATGTGAACCATCTGTTGTAGAGACTCTGTCTCTACCAGAGCACAACTAATAGGAACTGAAAATGCTAGGGGCATTAGTCATATGCTCAGATGCTCTTGAGTCTATAATCCAGGGAGGCCCCTCCTAACCTGAAGTGGATGCAAGATTCGCAGTTGCATATGAACTACCTGTATGTGCAAAGGAAGTGGTGTAGTTGGCTCCTGCATTCTACTGTCCATCTGGAAGGCTAGAGCTGGGTGAATCTTTCTTACTCATAAGCTGTCCAAACCTCTCCAATTTTGTTCTCATTGCTGTTACTCCAATGGATTCCCAATCAGTTTGAGAGAGAGGGGCTGAAGAGTCTCCTGTAGTGGCTACATTTGCATTTCCCTTGTTTCTTATTCGAGCAGGCATAAGATTTGGATGAAGCTTCCAACAAGTGTCCCTGGTATGCTTAGGCTTCTTGCAATAATCACACACCAGTCCTTCTTATCTTCCCTTCTAGTCTCACTACTCCCCCTGTCTCCATTCGGCTTAGGTTTTGTTATACCAACTATAGCCAACTGGTCAATCCCAAGCTGTCTCAGCATTACATTCCTCCTACTCTCCTCTCCAGAGACAAAAGCATAGGTTTGAGAGAGTGTCACACCCTCCCTAGAAAGAATATGCTACCTAGCAATGTCAAATTCAGGGTTCAGCCCTGCCAAGAACTCAAAAACCCTATTCCTCTCTACCAGTTTGTGATAAGTCACTGCATCATTTACACTTTCCCATACCACAGTTTCTAAGTAATCTATTTCCTGCCATAGGGTTTTCAGCATGGAGAAATACACAACAAGAGGTTTTTCTCCCCGTTTCATACTTATCACCTGATTTCTTAATTGATAGGCTCTGGCTTCATTTTGCTTCTGAGAGTAAGTTTCAGTCACTCCATCCCAAATCTCCTTAGCAGTATTAGCCCATAGGAAATTTTTTGCAATATGAGGTAACATATTTTCCACGAGCATCAGGAAGAGTCTGTATCATGTTTCTTCTCCTCCCTGGTGAGATACCCTAATTTTCCACGGGCACCAATAGCCATCTTAGCTGATTGTGGCTCCAAATAATTTGTACCATCAAGTTTTACTATACTAATGATCCCAAACCCAAAAATATCACTACTACCTCCAACACCTAGTCCCATAGTACCGATAGATTTCATCTCAGTATTCCAACTCTCCATTTTACTTCAAACAATTCAATAGTAAGAAAAAAAATAGATTGGAGACCTTTAAAAAATAATTTAATACCACACACATAGAAACCAACCCTTCCGGAAGAAGAAAACCCTAGATGGAGGGAAATCTCTCCTCCTCACACCTCCCAACAGAGAGAAAAGTGATTCGATCACTCCGGGAGGCCTAGAAAAATTCAGAAACCAAATCGCCCTCTTTAGAAAATCAAAAGAAAACTAACAATACCTGGGCGCCTAAGATCAGATAAAAAACTAAGAGTCCAACTTTTCTGGGACTCTTCCCTGTACTCCAGTTCTTCTTGATTTTGATGCCGAACAGTAGATCACCTTCCTGATGTCCAGATCCCACCAAAAACTCCAAGAACTGGGCAATCTATAGCAGATCGATCAACCCTTTACTTCTTCATGCAGTCGACTGATCTAAGGCTGCATGAGAATGCTTGAAGAAACTGAAAGGAATGGTAGGATCCATCGTATGGACGCCAAAACTATTGCGGAATGGGTGGGCGAATTTCAAAAATTTCCTACCTTCCAACTGGGAATCATATTCCCTGATTTTAGAATCAAAATTCAAGGATCCTACTTGAACCAAACCAAACCAGATTTGAACCAAAAGACAAGGAAGGGATTATACATGATCTAGAGAAGCAGTATCTCCCAAAGTTGGTGTTCACGCCCAAAGAAGATCCCAAGATCAGCTCCCATTGAAGATGACACAGTGATGATGGAGCTGAATCAGCAGTGTTTGTCCCACGAACCAGACTCTTCTGAAGAATTCGATGGAAAAGACTGTGAGCACCACACGAACAATCAAGAACCTTTCTTGATCTTCTCTAACTGAGAACTCGAATTGGCAGAAAAGGGTGGCGGTGGCTACTGAAGGAGAATGCTAGAGAAGAAGATGGCGAACTACTATTCCCTTCTCTAGGGTTATCTAAGATCCTATCTCAAGAATGCAGAGTTGTCTGCTCAAACTCCTAGGGTTCGAATTCAAGTAAGTCGAATTAGGGTTTTCCTTCTCTTTCTTAATGATTAAGAAAACCTCATAATCATATCAGGAGTTGCCTTATCCAAATCTGTATTTGGATTAGGACTCTTCTTAATCTTATCTGCAGATTAGATCAGCTTTTGGGCTTAACCTAATCTCATATCTGCCCCTTAAGTGACTGATCAAATCAGCCCAGATCGAAATGGGCTTTAGGTCCAATATGTATTTAGTGCTCAATAGTCTTCTAAACTGCTGCCCAGTTGGGCCTCTTTGTATGGCGTGGGACCCAAGCATTGATCTACACACCAGCCACATGGGTTCGGTCCAACCTCTGTTACAAGGCCTAGCCGAATTCACTGGAAAGCCCAGTGAACCCCCTGAGCCCATCACATGGACCCTATGGGCGCAACACTTACACTAAGTGGTCCCTGGGCCAAGCCATTTTATAAAAACCCAGGGACTGTGGGCAGATGCAAGATTAGCCCATCAGGTATCATCCTAAATGGCCTTACACTCAATCTCTCAGCCCATAATGATCAAGCACTGCTCGACAAGAGAGGACCTCTCCTTCGGCTGCAAGGAATAGTGCTGCACTCTTTACTCACATGGATCCTGGGAATTAAAACCATTTGCAACCATTTTGAAACCATACATATCTATATATATCATATATATAAATTTTGCAAAACAAATTCCAACGATTGAAATCAATTGCCGGCAGTTTGGTTTCCATTAGAGGGAGTGCATCCCCGATCATTACCTTTGTTTGACAAAGGGGTTGATCCCGTCACTATGATCACCCACTCAGATGAATTCTGAGACTGTCCCAACATACCCAGGTTTTGACCCCTACTAAGGATCTCACTGATTGGCATATCAAAGACAGCCCGATCCGACATCTAGCGTAGTACCATAATCGGGTCTAGGGGTCAGGTGTAACTTTCTAGTTTTGCCCATCAATCTCCAAGGTCCAGGGCAATACTGGAAATCTGGTCTGGTTCAAGGGTTCAAGTAATCCTATACTGTGTGTGCCTTGGGTCTTACCCTGGCGGCTGAGAGAAGCCACCCCAACAGTTGGCAGCACACCAGTGTCAGCCTTGGCAGGATAAATCTCCCCAGACTTATCCAACGGCTGCGAACATTTAAAACCAACACAAGTCTCATTAAGTGTCCAGTTTTAGGGTCTTACACAGAAGCATACCACACAACATGAATCAAACATGTACTTTATTTATTTACATTAAATATCAAAAGTACATCAAAACTGATTGAAGCTAAGGGCATACAAAAACTGTCCAACAGAAACCCTAGCCGATGCTCTGATACCAAGTAGAAATCTACTGAATTAAAAAAATATGAAAGTAATTTCTTGAAGAGAGAAGGAGAAGAAGAGAAGAAGAGAAGTTGAAAGAAAAGAGAGCAATAATCTGGCCGCCCCCTTCACTTAAAATTTATACTAAAATAATAGAACAATACAAAGAGAACTATGCCCTTATAGGGCGGCAAAACATAAAACAACATATGTAACACTCAAAAAACATAATAAAATTTGGACTCACATAACTACTGTGGTCCTCATCTCCTATCTAACAACTAACATAAAACATCTACTTAGAAAAAACATCACAAAACTAATTAATCTTCAACAGTTCCCAAAATTATTTAAGTTAGTTTTTGAATCTTCACTTTGATGTCCAACCTCTCTTTTGAGCAAGCATTGTGGATCAGATTTTCCTCTAAGAAATAAAATTACTGAATTTCCTTTTTCAAATTATTCACCCAGATGTGTCGGGTCCTACTACTATTATTGTAGAAGGAGGTTACAAATATTTTATTAGTTTCCTTAATGATTTCTTGCATTATACTTGAATTTACTTGCTTTACTTATGGTATGAAGTTCCTAAAGTAATATAGGATTTCCAAAGACTGATTTTCACTCAATTTCATGTAGAAGTACAAATATTTTACTTAGAAAATGCTCGTGAGTATTTTAAAGATGATCAAAATCAATTTTTTTTTCTTAGTATGGTATTCATCAAAGTACATGTCCAAGAACTCCTCAATAGAATGGTATTGCTAAGTGGAAGAAGCGACATCTCCTAGAAGTGGCTCATGGTTTAATCTTGCATATGCATGTTCCAAAAAGATTTTGGGCTGATGTCGTGTTGACTGTTGACAATTGAGTTTCTTATCACAGGATGCCCACATGTATTCTCAAGTTCAAGGCCCCATATTGGCTTTTGTTTCTTAAGCCCCCAGTGTTCTTCATTTCTGTTTGTACATTTGGATGTCGATGTTTCGTCTAGGATTTGTCCATATCTCGTGGTAAGCTTGACCCTTGTTCCATTCCTTGTATTTTTCTTGGCTATCTCTTGGCCTAAAAGGAATATAAATGTTATGATCCTACTTCTCGGTGTACATTCATTTCTATGGACTTATCTTTTGTTGAGTCTCAACCCTTCTTTCCTGCTTCTCTTCAAGGGTAGAATAGTAGTTAAGAGCAAGGTTCACAATTTTGATACGTAAGGGCTGTATCATATTGTGTGCTTCCCAATACGCCCCTACGAGAGGTGTTTCGGGGTCTAACCCGGTTCAGGGGGTAGATGGGCCTTAAATCGACCCCTCTGAACTAGGTTGGAAAAAAACTGAAAAAAGGGATGTGAGCTTCAATATGATCCTATACACTCCTACTAGCATACCAGACTGTATCGATATTTTGAACCTTGGTCAAGAGGAGAAGCATGTCCTTCCCTCGACTCTTGCTCCATCTAATGTTGTTCTTATCCCTCCTGTTGTTAATAGGAGCAACATACATCACTAGGTGAGGAGGTACTTGACACTACATTTCCTAAACCAATGGAAGGCAAACTTGAAGAGTAGTGCATATCCTGTTGAACCAAGTAATGCTCCCTTCCCTTGTGTGACCCTAGTTGTGATCTTGATCTTCCTAATGTTGTTCATAAAGGTACCCATTCATGCATTACTAAACATTGTATCAGTCACTTCACCACTTGTTCCAACTTGTCTCCCTCTTATTGTTCTTTTCTTTATGCTATTTCTAGTGTTCATAAAGGTAGCTTATACTTACTATTTATGTGGATGGCATTATTATTACATGGAACTGGGAGGCAGGGATATTGAAGTTAAAGGGATTTCTCGGTGCCTAGTTTGAATTGAAAGATATAGGCCCCTTAAAGTATTTCCTTGGAATTGAAGTTGCAAGGTCGGATAAAAGGCATCTTTGACCCCGTTTGGCATCATTTCGGAGAATTGCTTGTGGCGATTCTCATGATTCTTCGGAGTAGAATTGCATTTGGATTTACTTGCTCTAGAGAATCCTTCCATTTTTGGATGGAATTTTTCACCCCAAAGCCCATTTTTCCGGGGTGATATTTTTTAGCTTCTCAGGATGAGAAATTTTCATCTAGCTCATTCTTGCTATTATCTTAATGCAATTACAAATACATGTGATCCTCAAACACATGAAAATAGGGGCTTTTTGGTCATTTCTCCACAAAACATAACGTGGAATGTGAAAGGCCCTGAAGCCCCTGTTTCTCTTTTCCTCGTCTTCGCTCAATGGGCCTCTGTACTCTCCTCTTCTAAACAATGCAAAAGAGAAGGTCCTATTCTCAGATAAGAATAGAGACCTTGTATCCAAAATCTGTACTCTCCACCTTCTAAATGATGCAAATGATGCAAAATGGTCCTCTGTACTCTCCACTTTCCTCCCCTCCTCAATTCCTTATATCTGAAATCTGAAAGCCCTGGTAATCATCTCCAACAACAAATCCACTTCCCAGAAACCCTAGTCCATCACTTTTCTTTATCAAGGAATTAGGATTAAAGAAGCCCAATTTGTTGAGTACTGTCATTGCTTATCTGTTGAATACTCGCACCAAGAGGCTTGTTCAAAAGTATAGGTTCTTGAAGAGCTTAGGGTTTTTGAATGAGTAGTCTACTTGAGTTTGTGCACGGCGATCTTCGATTTAAGCATTGAAAATGACCTTAGGCCAAAGATTGATTTCTTGGTGAATGAGATGAAGAGAGATTTTGAAAAATCGAACGTGTGTCTGTAATGTTTGGATTTGAAGGAGAGAAGAACAGTATAAGCTTCATTACAGAGGATGCTATTATCGAAGATTTTATGCAAAATGCTAGTGAAATTCAGTACGTAATTACTCATTTATCCTTCATCACTTGACTCTCTCATTTTAGTTTTACCTAGTCCAATTCAGATACCTGAATTTGGGAATTATTAATTGGAAAATAGTGTTTATAAAGGTTAGCAATCAACAAAAAAAGATCTCACACTATCCTTTTGAGAAGAAAAATGTTCCTTTTATTTATTTATTTTTATGTTTTGCATGCTGAACATTTGATCAAAGAAGACATGTTAAACATGGATTTCAACATTTGGACCAAACTAAAGGTGAGTTTTCTTTCAACACATTTGTCCAAATCGTTCTGGATGTTTTTTAAATGGTTTTTTTTATTTTTATTTTTCAAATAGTTGAAATAGGGATTTTCTAAATCATTATGTTATCACAAATCCCATATGCGATTTGCATTTTTTGGGCATTGGATGTTGAAGAAAAAGGAGTTCAAACTTGGTTTCCAAATTGTTTTCAACAGCCACGTAGTTCAGACCTGGTTTTCAAATTATAGCTAGGATCAAATGTTATAAAAGTTTTACTTGATTTTATTATAATTTGAATCCCATCATTTAAAGGCAATAGAGTACCATGTAACTTCATTTGAACTTATATTCAGACCTGGTTTTCAAATTATAGCTAGGATCAAATGTTATAAAAGTTTTACTTGATTTTATTATAATTTGAATCCCATCATTTAAAGGCAATAGAGTACCATGTAACTTCATTTGAACTTATATTTATTAGAATTGCTATGGTTTTGTATATCAATCATCTAGAGAATTGATTCCATGAAATTGGTTGCTGTCAAACGTGATTCTATTTCTGAGAAACAGGAATCAGATGACTGCCAAACATGGCCTTTATTTCTCAGAGGAAGTACATCCTAGATCTTCTTCATGACATTGGTAAACTTGGAGCCAAACCAGTAGATACTCCAATTGATGTTAATCATAAACTTGGGGAAGAAGGTAGTGAGCCCCTCTCTGATGTGAGACAGTTTCAACGGCTTGTTGGGAGATTTTTATTCTTGTTTAGTACATACTTGATATTGCCTATGTGGCGGGGGTGCTTAGCCAATATATGCATGCTCAGAAAACCACTCATCTTGTTGCAACAGAGAGGGTTCTTAGGTGCCTGAAGAAGTTCCTTAGTAGAGTACTAGAGTTATTCTCTTCTCCAAGCATGGTTATTTAAGGGTAGAAACTTTTATGGATGCTGATTGGGCAGGTTCGATTGACGATAGAAGATCTGTCACAAGTTGTTGTGCCTTTATTGGAGATAATTTGGTAACTTGGAGAAGTAAAAAGCAAGCTGTGGTTGTCAGTTTGGAGGCTGAGTATAGAGCCACGGCACATCTCGCAGCTGAAATGTTATGGTTGAAGAATATGTTTATGGAGTTGGGAGTTGAAGTTCAACATCCAATGTCATTGTATTGTGATAATAAGGCAGCGACTAATATTGCCCACAATCCTGTGATGTATGAGAGGACAAAACATATTGAAGTGGATAAGCATTTCATTCATGAGAAGATTGAAGATGGTGAAGTCTGCATTCCATATGTTAATTCTACGGATCAATTGGGTAATATCTTCACTAGGAGTGTTACTTGTACCTGACATGTTGATATTTGTACCAAGTTGGGAATGATTGATATATACAGCCCAACTTGAGGGGGAGTGTTGTTAGGGCTGCTGTTAGGCTCTTATTAGACTGCTATTATTATCTTTTCTTTGTTAAGTTGTAACCAAGAGTAACGTTGTAATTTTCTCTTTTCTTTAAACACCCTCATATGTAAGTCAGTGAGGTAGCCGCCACTGACACTTTTCCAGCAAACATTCTTTCTTCTCTGCTGTTTCTCCTCCTCCCTTCCTCTCTTTACTTCTAGAGGTTGCAACCCATGTCATGATCATCATCTTTGTCTAAGCCTTGTCCCAACTATATGGGATTGGCTACTTGAATCCTGTTTTTCCATTCACTTCTATTCAGTGCCATTTCTATTGTTAAATTATAGGCATTTAAATCATTTCTTACTACTTCCACCCAATTCCTTTTTAGTTGCAACCCATGTACATAATAGAAATATGGATTACTAATGGATGTGGGTGGTCGGTGGATAGGTTGGCCTTCAACTGTCATCCAACCCAACCCAACCCATCCATTTACCACCTCTAAAGACAACTTTTCCCTGTTTACCCCTTGTCTTGCAAGTCAGTCAGCAACAACCTTTGTAGCTCTATACATCAATATCCAAATCACTCTCATTTCTCTAGTCGACTGCTTAGCTTGTGTTAAGGTATGCTAATGTTGCCATTTGCACAGAATATCCTTAGTTTTGGGATCTCCTTCAACTATTATATTGTCCGGGTTTAACCTCTTACAACTCTTCAGACCTTGTAGTACAGCTTGTAACTCTGCTCTTGTGGAGTCTCCTCCAATTGTACCTAAAAATAGAGCAGTAAAAGATCCCGAGTTGTCTATACTCTAACAACTCCACCAATACCAGAGGATCCAGGGTTTACCCATGCTACAGCCTTCAAAATTGAGTTTGACATGGTTCAAAGGTGGTCGACACCATTCCCATATTATGTTTGGCCTTGAAGATGAGTATCCTGTCATGTATTCCCATTCTCTCAAAATATCATCCATGGAGAAAGGCTCAAAGATCCTTAATGTCTCCACCCAACTTGTCACCCTCAAAAAGTTAGATTCAATGATAGCCTCCTTGTTCTTGTAACTCATTAAAAACTCTGTTATTTCTTTCCTCCCAAATAGATCATAAAGTAGGTGCCCTAGTGCATCTCCAAAGTAGCTTACCCCTCCTTGTCTTTGAACTATAGAAGTTTACTTTGAATAAAGATTCAATGTACCCCGGGGGAAGCCACCCACTACCAAAGAAAGAAGAGATAGCCCCAAATATTCAAGGTCTCAGATTGGCTAAACAATGGGGACTGCAACAACTAGATGTGGACGGAGATTCCAATCTGGTAATAGGCTGGCAGCAAACAAGAAGCTTGGCAACTTGGGCCTTCAGACAGCATATAAGAGAGATTATGTGTCTAGTAAGGGAGCTTGGGGTGCAGGTTAAATGGACTAGAAGATCACCGAATGGAATGGTTGACACTTTAGCAAAGCAAGGAGTCAACAGGGAGGCTTTGTTTTGGGCTTGTTTGTAATTCTGTTTCGTTTAAGGGCTCACCATCAGACCATCTTTTTGGGTGGTGACAGTCGTACTCTTTAATTAATTAATGAAGTTACCATTTCCTATAAAAAGAGATAGGCCCAAATACTGGAATTATAACTGCATGAGATTAGTAGATGCAATTTAGATTTCTTACTTGCTTCACAAAGAGAGCATATGTGCGGTGGGATGCACCAGTTATGACTCCTCTTTTGAAAAGTATTGATCTTCAAATGGCAAACCTCCCAACAAAAACCCCTAATTTATGTTCTGTTTCCAGTTTTTTGTTGAGCCACTTGTTTTTTATATATTGTTCACAAACTTCATTACAGGATCTGCACATGGTTGCATACTTGCATTTCATGGACTCTTTTGAGGCCACCTGGTAAACTTTATAGGCTTTGGTATTCTTCTCCCTGTCCTAATAAAGATATTTCTAGCCTTATTTAATTTGCCCATATCTCTTGTGTCTCAACAGTTATGCTTTATGTTCACTAACTTCTTCAATATGTTTCTCATGGCCAAAATGTTCCATATTTTTGTCCATCCCCTTTTGTTGTTGTGCTTCACCTATACTAAATCTGAGTTGCAATGTTTTTAAATCTGACCCAGAAGCTGACCTATTTTTTCCTCTAGGTGGCGGGCCAGAAGTTCAACCATTCTGTGTATATATTATTTTATTTTATTTTTTATTTAATTTTTTATATAAATTAAAAGGGCAAATTTCTTAAACTACCCCTAAGGTTTAAGAAATTGACTAACTATTACCCTTACTATTGTAGTGTTCTTTAAAGTATAAAGTACCCCTATTGTTTTTGACAATTGTTGCACAACTCCCTTCCCGTTAACTCTCCATCATAGATCGTTTACTCGTGACTTCACATGTTTGATTTAATGTTAAACTATACCCAAAATATCCTTTAATGGTCGGAAATGCCCTTTTCACATACGTCGGAGTTCCGAACGTCGTATGCAATAGACCATCCGGGTTCAAATGCTTGGAGAACACGCTAAGCCTAAAATTTGTATCCTTTAGATTTCCTTCTTCGTTGAGTAGGAGATTCTCAAGATTTAGATCCTGGTAGTATACACTATAGCTCTGGTAGAAATCAACGACGGAGATAAGTTGTTGGAAGTAAGCGCGTGCAACGTCTTCCTTCAGTCGACCCTTTGCAACCTTGCAGAAAAGCTCATCGCCTCGTCTCGGACAAGCTCCATGGTGAAGTAGATCTTGGACTTGCTAGCGTGGACTTCATTGAGCTCGACAATGTTGGGATGCTTCACCATCTTCATTATCAAAATCTCCCACTTCACCTGTTCCATCATTCCAACCTTGATCACCTTTTCCTTCCCAACAACCTTCATTGCCATGCTCTTGCCAGTCTGTAGGTTCTTGGCATGGTAGATCTTAGCGAATGGCCCCTGCATTGATATTGTAGGGATGAATCCCTTGTATAGTGCCATTGTCTCCTCTGCCCTCACTGTCTTCAATGCGTAATCTAGTACATCGGAGTAAGGCACTACCGTCCTTGCCTCCAAGGGCGAAAAGCTCAGTTTGAAGGCTTTGGAGCTGCTTGGAGAGCTCTAGTCTGGGAATGAACCCCAAATCTTTTTCTCATGACCATTGCCATGTAGACATTGTGCTAATCGAACAACACAACTACCACTCAGATTCTTCTCTCTTGGATTTTGATTTTTGCCTCAGCGAAAGCTTCCGACCAGAACTATCCATTATTATTTCATATTTGTTGATTTTAATTTGTGGATTTTGATTTTTGGTAGAAATTCTTGATCGAGAGGGCGAATCATCTCTTCACTTGCTTGTTAAAGCTTTTGATTTTGTACTTGTTGTTTATGAAGGTTTCTGCAACTTATCTCTAGTTCGTTTTCTTCTCTCTCTCTCTCGCTCTCTCTCTCTCCTTATTTTCTTAATTTTGGTTGAGTCTAATTTTGTTGGAAATATTGAAGGTGGATCTTAAACTTAAGATTTGTAGAGTACTGCAAAGTACTATGCAAGATAACTCTCCAAACTTGTGATTCCCTCCTGGTTCGACATTCTTGTGAAGGCATCGATTATGCTCTTGTAGTTGCACCGTTGGGCGGGGGAAGGCGGCCATCGGCCTGCATTTTTGCTTCATGGCATCGTAGAGACCCATACGCATGGTGGAGTATAGTGTTTGCCGTAGGACGAAAGCCGGAATGCCATAGAAGAGGGGAGTGATGCCTTTTGTTTGAACAATCCAAATCTTAACGGAGATAGGTCCATGTGAACAGACCATTCAAGGCTAGCAATACTGGCATCAATGTTTCTAAATTCTAATTTGGAGAGACGACGGTGATGACTCATCGTCGCACCATCGAACAGAAGTTGTAGTGGTTGTCATTGTAGGTGACGATGTTCTTCTCCACTCCAGCAACGATGTATGTTCTTCTCTACTCGGGAACATCTCTACGTCTGTTGTGTTATAAATATAGGGTCAAAATAGTAATTTACTATTTGGTGCCCTTTCTTAACATAAGGGCAAAAATGACTTTTTGTGTCTCCGTTATGATTTAATGATGGCGACAATTGTTAGAAACAGTATGTGTACTTTAAGACAATACTTAAATAGTAGGGGTATAGTTGTCAATTTCCTAAACCTTAGGGGTAGTTTAAGAAATTTGCCCAATTAAAAATAAGCTAAAAATTGAAATTTGAGGCCAAAAAGGGTATTTTTGGGCAAAATTGAATAGATCATGAAAAAGTTACCCAAAATCTAAAAAATAATCGCTTGATCTGATTATTGAGTCTAAAGTTATGGCCTTCGGAAGTTTTCACATATATTGTAATTTGTAACCTGTGACCTGTTGATTGGGTCAAGTGGGTAGACGGTTCAACCACCCAGTTCAGTGGGTTACTGACTAAGTCTTCCTTTTTTTTTTTTCTTTCTTGAACAAGGACTCTTTTGGGGTTAACCTGAACTGGAATCATGACAGAGTGACTGGTTGAATGGTCTCCCACTGGCTGGGTCAATGACAGGTTGGAAAGACTGCTTAGTTGTATGTACATTTTTTACTTGTTTGTGGCCATTAATGTATTTTATCATTGAAGTGCTTGCATTCCAGAGATTCTTTTGGGGTATTTCTGTAGTATGGGATTTTAATTTTGATTGTTAAAATATGTCTTCAGTTGGTGCTTCTTTTCATATTTCTTTCTTGTAAGTTCTAAAATATTTCATTTTTGTTTTACTTTTTCCACACTCAGTATAGGTGGGTTTCCTCGAATTCAAGTAGCTCTGCAAACTCAAAATCAACTTTTGAGGAAAAGTTTCTTTCACAGCAGCCTCAAACTTCAGGTGTGTTGCAAATTTGCAAATTCTCCCAGGCGTTCAGAATTAACATGCCTGGATGTTCTTGAGATGGATATACTATATTTAGAGTACAAATTCTTATCCTACCTTTTGGACATGCATAATGTCTTTTGGACATGCTATATTTCAGCTAGGTGGCCAAATTTTCTTTGCGTTTGTTCCGTTTTCTCCTCGGGATCTGTTCAACTTCACTGGTCTCAGTGGCCTCCTAACCAGACTGGTGCAGCATCAAAGTGGTTTTCCACAAGCAAAGGATTGTTAGGAGCTGGGCCTAGTGGTATCATGGCTGCTGATGCTATCATTACTGAAGCAGGTACAATGCATGTAGCTGGTGTTCCAATTGTAAACCCATCTACTGTTGTTGTTTGGGAAGTTACACCAGGCCCTGGGAATGGAATTCAGGCAACTCCAAAAACAACTACCACTAATGGGGTCCCACCATCAGTAAACCCCCCTAGCTGGGCAGGTTTTGCCCCTCTGGCTGCATATTTATTCAGTTGGCAAGAGTATTTGGGATCTGAAGGAACGTTAAAGGATACAGTGTCACTTCATTGTTCGCCAGTTTCGAACTTTTCTGCGTATGTGAGTCCTGAAGCAGCATCTCAGTCATCAGCAACCACCACATGGGGTTCTGGAGTAACTGCAGTTGCTTTTGATCCAACACGGGGCGGGTCTGTCATAACTGTTGTGATTGTTGAAGGTACTTGTATCGTAACTTGGAGAAAAACTTCTATATTGTTATTCTTATACATTAACCTGCAGTGCATCCTTTTCTAGCAGTGTGTTATGTTTGCATTTTATCTGTTTATGTGCACAGTTATCTCTATGTAGTGAGTCAGAAATTCAGTTGTCATTGCCTTAGACCTCTTTATAGATTAGGCCCTGTGCAGTAAAAAAGGTCTCTTTTGAAGAAAACTTACATGGTAGAGTCATCCAAATCCTAAATTGCTTCTCATTTTCTTCACAATAATGGGTTCCTGTACTAGATTGCACCCATGTTTGTCTCTTTTATGTGATACTGAGCTAAGAAATAAGGGATGGCACTTTTTCAGGGCAGTACATGTCCCCTTATGATCCCGATGAGGGCCCATCAATCACAGGATGGAGAGTGCAGCGCTGGGAATCATCTCTCCAAGCTGTTGTCCTTCATCCAATATTTGGTAACCCCACATCCAGTTTTGGTGCGCAGGCACCAATGCAAACTGTTTGGCTGACTAGAGTTAATAAAAGCATTCCACCAACAAGTGATTTTAAAAGTCCATCAGCCGGTCAATCAGGACCGATCCCCAACGAACGAAGTACACCTGATTCCTCGGTTGATAAAGGAAACAGGGTTTATTTTGATCCCTTTGATCTGCCTAGTGATATTCGCACTCTAGCTCGAATTGTTTATTCTGCTCATGGTGGTGAGGTTGCTGTAGCTTTTCTCCGGGGTGGGGTCCACATATTTTCTGGGGCAAGCTTCACAGAAGTTGATAACTACATTGTTAGTGTTGGCTCTGCAATTGCTACACCTGCTTTCTCTTCTACTAGCTGCTGTTTAGCTACTGTTTGGCATGATAACAACAAGGACCGAACTATTTTGAAGATAATCCGTGTTCTTCCTCCTGCTGTTCCTAGTAGTCAAGTGAAGGTTAATGCAGCAACCTGGGAGCGTGCGATTGCAGACAGGTGCCCCAACAATTGAGTAACAAGATTAAGGAGGCATTTATTATTGTATACCTATGCTTATTAAATTCTTGTTTTGCTGGAGCAGGTTTTGGTGGAGCCTTTTGGTTGGAGTTGATTGGTGGGATGCAGTTGGCTGTACACAGAGTGCTGCAGAAGATGGTATTGGTAAGGAAAAAAAATTTTGAGGATGAATTTAGGGTTTTGATATCTGTAGACAGTATATATTGGGTTGGTTTTCTGTTTTGCAAAATATCCTTTCCTTTTAACCATTGCCAATCATGTCTACAAAATGTGAAGGTCATGTGAAGTATATTGGTGTCTTATAATTTGAATTGGATACATGTCAATTGAGTTGGGGATATCTGAATCCTGTCCAGCTACTACTAGAAGAAATCAATAATTGCAGATTTAGTCAAGTTTCTTGTGAAAGGAAAGAAGGGGAAGATGAAGATTTCAGCAGTAGAGAAGAAAGGAGAAGAAGAAAAGAGTAGGAAGTCAACCAGGATTGTAAAATTAACCTAGCCGCCTACCTCTCATTATATTTATACGTAAGGATGAGATATTATAAGGATGCCCTTAGTAGGGCGGCTACTAATATAGATGAACAGTCACAACTTAAAAAAACATAAACTAATGGGCCTAAAGCCCAACAACTTCCTAACTAAATAAAAAACAACTCGGACCAACTCAACACTCCCCCTCAAGTTGGGAGTAAATGTCACACATTCCCAACTTGCATAGATCATGCTCAGCTTGTTCTTTGCAACACCTTTTGTGAGAACATCAGATTCTTTGCAACACCTTTTGTGAGAACATCAGCGAGCTGCAGATCAGAAGCAATGTATGGAAGACAAACTTTTCCAGAAGTTACCCTTTCTCTGATAAAATGTCTATCCACTTCAATGTGCTTGGTTCGATCATGTTGGACTGGGTTATGGACAATGTTAATTGTTGCTTGGTTATCACAGTATAACATTATGGGTTCTTCTGCCTGTACACCAATTTCTTCTAATAGGGAACGGATCCAGAGAAGATCTGAAACTCCATGTGCCATGGCCCTGTATTCGGCTTCAACACTTGATCTTGCCACAACTGTTTGTTTCTTACTCTTCCATGAGACAAGATTACCCCCAACAAGGGTGCACACTCCTGAAGTTGATCTCCTGTCATCAAGGCATCCTGCCCAATCTGCATCTATATAAGCCTCTAGTTTCAACTGTCCATGATTAGTAAACAATATGCCTTTGCCCGGGTGTCCCTTCAGATAAGCAAGAATCTTGTCAATTGCCTCCCAATGCTGGACTCGTGGAGCATGCATGTATTGATTTACTACACGTACTGCATAGGAAATGTTTGGTCTTGCCATACACAACTATAGCAGCCGACCCACAAGTCTTTGATATCTCCTAATGTTCTTTATTGGTTCACCTTCTGATGCATTGATTTTATGGTTCTGATTAATATGGGTGCTGATTGCCTTTGTTCCAAGCTTCCCTGTCTCTTGAAGAAGATCCAAGACATATTTCATTTGAGAGATAAAAATTCCATGTTTTGATCTTGCAACTTCAATGCCTTAGAAGTATCTCAGTTCTCCAAGATTCTTAATTTCAAGTTCTTTATGTAGGTTCCTTTTTAGACTATCAATCTCACTCAGATCATTCCCGGTGACAACAATATCATCCACATAAACAATTAGGACTGACACCAAAGATCCTCTTCGCTTCACAAACAAGGTGTGGTCGAATTGAGTCTGAGTGTAGCCAAAAGCAATCAAGGCCTTTCTAAATCTGTCAAACCATGCTCTGGGAGATTGTTTCAAGCCATAAAGTGACTTCTTAAGCCTGCATACCTTTCCCTTTTCAGTATCATTGTAAAAGCCAGCAAGAAGATCCATATACACTTCTTCTTGCAGATCCCCATTTAGGAATGCATTATTCACATCAAGTTGAAACAAGGGCCAAGAGTATGAGGCAACAAGAGAAAGAAGTATCCGAACAGATGTCATCTTTGCAATTGGTGCAAAGGTCTCTAAGTAATCAATGCCATAGGTCTGTATGTACCATTTTGCAACAAGTCTTGCCTTGTACCTTTCTATACTTCCATCTGCCTTATATTTTACTGTGTAAACCCATCTGCATACAACTGTCTCCTTGCCTTCTGGTAGACCCACAATGTCCCACGTCTGATTCTTAATCAAAGTTGCCATCTCTTCCTGCATAGTTGTCTTCCACTCAGGTTTGGAGAGAGCCTCACTAACACCCTTGGGTATAGACATTGAATCAAGAGAGGAAAGAAAAGCACGGTAGGAAGGAGAAAGTCCACTGTAGGATAAGTACTGTGAAATACAATGAACAGTACAATTTCTCATCCCTTTTCTGAGAGCAATAGGGAGATCAAGGTTATCTGTAACAGTATTAGTAGGATCAATGGGAACTGAAACAGTAGCGAGACCAAGAGGAATACTTGAATCCATGTCAGCCGAATTTGGAGTCTCTAAGGAATCGACAGGAAGTGATGCGAGTTCTGCTGTAGTGGAATCAACCTCCTTGTGAAGTCTTTGTTGTAAGTAATGCTGAGAAGCAGAATGCAAAGGAGGTGGCAAGGTAGGTGACACAAGGTGGTGGTCAAGCACAGGAGTAGACACAGGGACTGGAACTAGGAGAGGAATAGACTATTGACTCACTTCCCCAAAACACTCCCCCTGAGAAGGATTCTTTGAGAAGAAGTACGTGGATTCAAAAAATGTGACATCCATGGTAACATACTGGCTCCCAGAGACTGGATCATTGCAATAGTACCCTTTCTGATTCTCTGCATATCCAAGGAAGACACTTCTTTGCCTTGGGATCAAGCTACGAGCGTTGAGGACCAAGGATATGTGCAAAGTAGACACACCCAAACACCCTAAGAGGAATATGAAACATCTCCCATGAGGAAAATGGAGACTGAATGGGGTGTTGAATCCAAGTATACGAGAGGGCACCCTGTTAATCAGATATACTGCTGTGAGAACTGCATCACCCCAAAACCGAACTGGAACTATAGATGTGATCATCATGCTTTTTGCAATCTCAACAATGTGTCTGTTCTTCCTTTCTGCAACACCATTCTGCTGTGGACTGTAGGGACAACTGCTCTGATGGAAAATACTATATTCTAACAGATATGAGGCAAGGTGTCTTTCAAAATATTCCTTGGCATTGTCGGATCTAAACACCTTTATTCTTGTTCCAAACTGTGTTAGTACCATCTGATGAAATTGCCTCACCAAGGATGGTACTTCATCGTGGGATTTCATTAGGTAAATCCAAGAGTATCGTGAGAAATCATCCACAAATAAGAGAAAATAGCAATAGCCTCCCATAGATGGAACATGGTAAGGGCCCCACACATCCGAATGGATAACATCAAAAGAAGAAGAACATCTTTTATTACTAGGTTTAAATGAATGTCTACAATGCTTTCCAAGTTGACAACCTTCACACTCCAGACTTGACAAACTAACAGACTCAAAAAGTTTTGGAAACAAAAAACTCAAAGAAGAAAAAGGTAAATGGCCCGAACGATTATGCCAAAGCATAATTTGACCCACAGACCCTTACTCACTATCCCTGCTGACATGATGACTGATGAGGAGGAAGTACATCCAGGAGGTAGATTCCATTCACTTCACGACCACTCCCAATTGTCCTCTTTGAATCCATATCCTGCAAAATACAATGACCAAGAGAAAAAATTATTGAGCAGATCAGGTTCTTAGTCAAACTACTAACAAATAACAAATTAGTGCTCAATTTGGGAACATGAAGGACAAAGTGTAGAGAAATAGAATTACCAATCTTGATAGATCCTTTCCCAGCAATAGGAACATGGGATCCATCAGCTGTGGAGACCCTATCTCTGCCTAAACAGAGCTGGTAAGTTGAAAAAATAGTAGAGCTCTGGGTCATGTGCTCTGAGGCTCTAGAATCTATAATCCAAGGAGGTCCCTCCTTACTTGAAGTAGAAACATAATTTGCAGTGACGTGTGAACTACCTATGTGAGCAAAGGAAGTAGAGTGGACTCCACCAGTGCCACCTGTACCTTGCTGTCCGCTTGCAGCTGAATTGGAACTAGCTGTATCCCGCTGGTTCAAAAGTAGCCCATGCCTCTCAAGTTCGGCTCTTACTTCAACAACTGCAACAGACTCCCGAGCAGCTATAGTAGGAGGGGCCAGAATGTCACCAGTAACTGCCATGTGTGCATTTCCCTTCTTATTTTTCAATCTAGTCGGCACAAGATGTGGGTGAAGCTTCCAGCAAGTATCTCTTGTGTGTTTAGGCTTCTTACAGTAGTCACAGATCAAATCTCTTTTATCTTCCTTCTTGATTTCATTGCCACCTTGATCTCCACTTTGTTTAGGTTTCACAGCACTTACCATGGTAGACTGATCAGGAATAAGGTCTTTCATCATCACATCTCTCCTGCTCTCCTCCGCTGACATAGATGCATATGCCTGTGAGAGAGTAACATTGCCTTTGGAAAGAAGGTGGTGTTGTGCAATATCATACTCAGGATTAAGGCCAACAAGAAATTCAAACACTCTATACTTCTCTAGATGTTTCTGATAGGTAGTTGCATCCTTAGTGGTTTCCTAAGCAAATGTCTCTAAATGGTCAATCTCCTGCCACAGGGTTTTAAGGGCTGAAAAATAGGCTGCAACAGGTCTATCTCTCTGCCTTGTAGAAATAATCTGATTTCTCAATTGATAAGCTCTAGCAACATTCTCCCTTTGTGAATAGGTTTCTGCAATCCCATCCCATATTTCCTTGGCTGTATTTGCCCATAAAAATTTTTTACTTATATGGGGCAACATGGAATTACCCAACAAAGTCATCACCATATAATTCTCCTATACCCACCGGGAGTTGCTAGTTTTGGGTTTCACCTCTTCAGCAGTTATATACCCTAATTTCCCACGAGCACCAATGGCCATCTTTGCAGATTGTGGCCATTCTAAGCAATTTGCACCATCCAACCTAACTGTAGTAATGGTCCCAGCCCCGAAAGGGTCTCTAGCACCACCCACTGGTCCCATTTCATTCTCGGGCTTATTTTCAACTCTGTGGCCCTCCATGCTTCTCAAAAAATGTAAAGAAAATAACTAAAATTTGCAACAAGATCAAACAAAACACTTTTTGGAACCAACAACACCTTTTTGGTGTCCTAGACTTTCTTCCCACAAAAGATTCATTTTCTGTGGGATCGGAGAAGAGAGGGGAGGCAGTCGCTCTCTCTAGAAGCCTCCAAATCAGGCAGGACTCGAATCGCCCCTTACAAAAAACTCCAAGGAACCCTAAAAAATTAGGGCGTCACTTCCTAGGTCAAAATTGAAGAGTCCAATAGAAACAAGACTCTTTCCCTTTCTCTAGTTTTTCCTGATTTTGATGAGAAACCCTAGACTAGCTACAGGGCACACAGATCCACCAAAAAAATAAAAAAATTGGGCTTACCTGAGAGCTTCGATCAACCTCTTAAATCACCATGTAGTCGGCCGATCTAGGGCTGCATGAGAGAACAACTTCAAGGAACCTTCGGCCCGCTCCGATACCAAGAAGAAATCACTAATTGCAGATTTAGTCGAGTTTCTTATGAAGGGAAAGAGGGGGAAGATGAAGATTTCAGCAGTAGAGAAGAAAGGAGAAGAAGAAAAGAGTAGGAAGTCAACCAGGATTGTAAAATTAACCCTAGCCGCCTACCTCTCATTATATTTATACTTAAGGATGAGATATTACAAGGAAGCCCTTGGTAGGGCGGTTATTAATATAGCTGAACAGTCACAACTTAAAAAAACATAAACTAATGGGCCTAAAGCCCAACAACTTCCTAACTAAATAAAAAACAACTCGGACCAACTCAACACTACTAATTCTTATTGTGACATCAAAATTTAATTTCACATAAGTAATTTATGATATAATTTAGGATGAGTTGGCAAATTGGATTCAGATTTTAATCTGATCTATTGGCAGCCCTAGATTCAAAGTGTCAATCTTAGTCATCCTTCTATTAGAGCTTTATATCTTATGATGCAAACAACATCTTTTCAAGATATAAGGGGTAAGTTTACTTGACCATGCTATTTTAAAGAAGTGAATTGCATGTAATCCAAAGTCTATCATGTGAGTGCATGGCTGTGTGTGGATATATATTGGTACATAACTGGATCTGCAGCATTTTTTCAATTATTTCCAGATTGTGAACTCATTGGCCATTCTGGCACTTGTTTGCCATGCCTTTGGTGTAATTTTCCTTGGAAGGCATTTTATATTGATTGTTATTTTAATGGTGCTATTTCTAAAGACTATCTTATCTCCTTCTTGGTAGTTACTTGAGTTCAGTTCTTTTTTTGCATGTCTGTTGAGAGAGGTTAGAGGTAGGTTTCATGTGCATGTTCACATGCATGTTGTTCTGTTGATCTATGAACTTGTATTTGTAGCTGTGGGTGCTTGTGTCTTGTGCTTCTATGTGTTTGTGTGGTGTTAAGGCTAGGATGATATGTGCCATGTGCATATGTGAAAGCATGTAATTTTTAAAGCTGACCTGGTGACCTGGTCTGAGTTATTAGGGTAGTCTCATTTTTGTGACTGCTGTTAGTGTTTTGTTTATGTGCCACCGTGTAACGTCTGGTTCAATTACATTCTTAAAACATTGTGGGCCCATTTTGTTAACTCATTTTCATTTTGTTTCAGTCTCACTAAACAGTGTCATTGCGGTATTGGATGCGGATTTTCATTTTCTTCCATCTACTCAGCATAGACAACAACATGGCCCTGTATTTTTCTACTGCCTTTTTCTTCCTGTTCCAGTTGAAAGAGATTTATTTATTTATTTTTGTGTATATGTGTGTGCACGGGCATGTGTTTCATTTTTGTAAAGGGTGCCATTATTTTAACAGGAGTGAATCTACTTGTAAAAAACACTGCTAGGGCAGGCACATCAAAGGCTTGTTTCACCTGTCCATAAGACCATAACACTTTGGCAAGATATATATGCACATTGATTTTTGAAATGGTGAAACAGGAATCATGTAATTGATCCCATATAGTTGGGATGAGGCTTCAATGATGATGATTTGTAAAAACTCTCAAGAGTGTAGGACAGGTGGGGCAAACCTATGATGTGCCTAGCATTTATTATTACTAGCAGATAAGGACTCTATTTGAATGTGCTTGAATGGGGCATCTACAGATGCTTGTTTCAACAGATTTTCTTCTGTGGTCCCCCCCTCCTTTTTTTATTTTATTTTATTTCTAAGCATGTTTTTCAGAATATCCTCATTTTTTACTCTTTGGTGTTTTCACTAGTGCTAATCAAGTATGAGCATCCCATATAAGGAATCTCATTTTCTTTAGCTTCAAGAGGCTTATTTGCAAAGGATGCTTGGGGATTGTTTAATTTAAAAAGTTATCAACTTTTTGGATCATTAACAGATCCAAGAGAATTTTATTAATTATGAAAGGATCAGTAAATTACATCAAGTCTCCTTAATTTGAGACCACTCTATTTTTGAGTCTTCAGTTCCCTTTTTCTTTTTTACATTTCCTTATCCCTCAGTTTACCCTCTTAGGTGGATTCATGTACATCTTAACCTGATCCACAACCCTCCTTGCTAGAGAATCAACATATTTTCCACTCTACTAATAATAAACCATTCAAATGGAGGAGTTCAAATTACAGCCCAAAAATCTTGCTTCTCTAAAACAAGTCTGAACTCCCAAGGGTTATTGTTACACCCATCATTGATCAAATCGCCATCTGTGAATCTCCTCCTTCCACCTCTAACCTAGATGATAGTAAGTTTGAAGAGCTGGAAGCATGCTCTATGATACCCGGATATCTGAATACACCTAACGTACCAGTATGGATGTGATACTGGATACTGCATGGGTAGTTTTAGATATTCTTTATAGCATTAACACTTATAAAACATGTGAAGTAGTATGTTTTGACAAATTATACATAAAAATATCTTCACATGTTTGAATATTTATAAAAAAATCTTCACATGCTAGAAATTTATTAAATTTGGTCCTGAGAAGTGGCATTTAGCTTCAAAAACTAGGTATAAATACATGATGTTAGCATATAACATTGGATACCTGTACCTGTATCTGTGTCCAGAGTTTTATAGGAGCTGAAGAGTTGTATCCCTATATCCCATAATGGGGTTTCCCACTCTAATAGATCCACAATGCTCTGATAAGATCATCTGTTCTTGGTTCAGCTTCAGGAATCTCAATCAATGGTGCTATCACCTTGATGAAATTTAACAGTTCCTTCCATCATCTTGTGGTTATTTTATGATATTTTAGGAAAATCATTTTTTAATGGTTAAATAAAATAAAAATGGCCCACTTCGGAAATTTGGAAAAAAAACTTAAAAAGCGGAAGGTTCAAAGTACCAATGCACATCTTCCACCGTATTAGGGATTTTGAACCTTGTTCTATCCTACTGCAATCTAGTCAAGCCGCTGACAATAGGGTTGAGATCCCTGGAATGAACTTACTGATGATATATGCTTCGAATTTTGGTTGAATAGTTTTTTGCTTTAAAGGTTCAGTTAACTTACTGTCTTGTATGTGTGTCTGTGCCTTGGAAGTTGAAAAAACAATGTTTAGAAGCGGACCAGGCATCAACCCGTAAAAGGGAGAGGTTCAACCAGGATCGAACCGTGATGATGTAATATAAGAAAAAAATTCAAAAAAAAAAAGCAAAAACAAAAAAAAACTAAACATGAAGGAAAATAATGCAAAATACAAATAACAATTCAATTTTAGCAATCACAAAGGCATTCAAGAATCTTAATTCAAAACTTAATAAATTATAATGCATACAATCGATTTTAATTCAACAATTTTAGAACATGCATGTGATAAATTTTAAAAGTTGCATTTGCCTACAGACAATTTAAAAATTTTAAATTCAACAAACAATTACAAGTTTTAAAAGCTGTATAGTGCATACAAATAATTGTAAATGCATTTCAGTAATCTACAAACAATTTTCAATTTATTTACAAACAATTATAAATTTTGAAAGCTGCAGGGTACATACAAATAATTTTTAAATGGCATTCTAGCATTCTACAAACAATTTGCAATTTTTTTACAAGCAATTATACGTTTTAGAAGCTGTATGATTCATACAAATAATTTTTGATGGGTGGAAAAATAAAAAATAAGGTTGCAGCCGCTAACCTCATTGAGATGTCCAACCCAAGGTATGAAGGTAGCCACCACGAATTGAAATTAACCAATGATTAAACAGGAATGACCAATGATTAAAAGCTATAAAGATGCAATGATCAATAATTAAACAGGGGATTGAATGCCGGGAGGAGGAAAGATGAGCAGCAACATAGGGACAGTGAGAAGGGTGATGGCTAACCTGGTGGTGTGGCGAGTGGTGGCTGTGGCTGTGGCCTGGCAGCTATGGGCAGTGGTTGTGCCACTGTTGCATGGTTTGAACGGAAGGAGATGAGATGAAAAGGGGAAATTGAGGGTTTTGGGGCTTTTAGAACGAGGAGGCATCCAATCCCATTTTATTTTTTTTTGTCTTTTTGCCTTTAAAGGCAGGAAAAAAGGCAATGGAAAAAACTGGCCAGTTATGCAAAACTGTGATTGGGTCACCAGTTCATAGGTCAGATGGGTCGGGTGGGTGGTTTTATGCGGTTTTAGGGGTATGACTGGACCGGCCATGTGCCCAGGCATGGTTCAACTGGTTTGACTGGCTTGCCTGGTCTGGTTTTCTAAACATTGGAAAAAAAACACTTTCAAGAGTAGGACTAAAAAAGGATATGCAATGCAAAGGAGAAATATACAATGAAGTAACGTGTGAATTGTGGAATGCTTGCATTAGAACTTCATGTCTGGACTTTATGGAACATTTCCATTTTCATACTTGTTTGACCTGTTGCTGAGGTTAGTTATATTGTATACTTCAAATTGTGATGCATTTGTCCTCCTATCTTATTTGATATCTAGATTAGAACTTCATCCTAGCTGGCCCCATATAGCTGGGACATGACTTAAATGATGGTGATAATGATTGGAACTTCATCCTATGATGCAACCAGTGTTGTGAATTCTGAAATTGAATCTGTTTTGTGGTTTCATGCAGAGCCTAGATAGGATAAAGTGCAGGCTGCTGGAAGGTACAAATGCTCAGGAGGTTAGGGCTCTAGTTTTAGATATGCAAGCAAGGTTACTGCTCGACATGCTAGGAAAAGGAATTGAATCAGCTCTAATAAATCCTGCGAATTTAGTAAGTGAGCCTTGGCAGGCTTCTGGGGAGATGTTATCTGGAATAGACCCAGATGCAATGACTGTTGAACCAGCACTAGTCTCAAGCATCCAGGTTTTACTTTGGTTCTTCCATTGCATCTTTCGTTTTTTTATCAGTAAAGATGTATTTTATTTTATCAAACTTGCTTAACAGAAATTAGTACAACTTGGTAGTGGGAGTGTCGTTCACCAACTTCAAGCCCAAAATATTACCACCAGCAATTCCAAATTACATGGGAGCCCAAAAAAGTTGTTGCCTCAGAGCCCCTTGTTTGGATAATTCCATTGCATCTTTCATTGTGTACCTATTTTCATTTCAGTTTTGAATATATGATGTATATTTGTGTTATGCTTATGGAAAAAGGGAGTAAGGTCATCTCCCCTACACAAAATTATTTAATGTTGGTATTTCTGACAGTTTATCAACTAAATGCCTGGGTTTATCAGATGGTTGTTCTTTCCTCTAATATGGTCCATTTTTTATGGACTATGTTTGTCATCTAGGATACTCTGACTACTTTTTTGATTTTCTGTTGGATGTTTCATGAGACTTGACCTATATATCCTGTGTTGCATTCTCATACCTATTCTGGATTGTTTAGGAGGATTTCCTTGGATTAGAAACTCATCAAAGCTTTTATGCAAATGCTATGCAAGAACTTCTCGAATGATGGTTGAATATGATTTTCTGGCTTAAGTTATGGTGGTAATTTTGGTGGATCTACATCCATGGGCTGGGTTTTTCAACCTAACCCAGGTTGAAACTCAAGTGCTAGGGAAGTCAAACTTGAGTCCTAGTTACACATGGTCTTGGAGGACAGTTGTGCAGCTCCATCTAGACCCATATATGGATGAAGATCCTCATCAGTCAGTGTCCTGCTTATGTTCACTCATAGTGATTGTTATTCTTTATCTATGATGTTACCCCAAGGTTAAAAGTCATCTTAAATATATTGCAGGCATATGTTGATGCAGTGCTTGATCTTGCGTCACACTTCATCACACGCTTGCGCCGTTATGCAAGTTTCTGCCGTACATTGGCCAGTCATGCTGTTGGAGCGACTTCTAGCACAGGCAGCAGTAGAAATATGGTTACAAGTCCTACCCATAGCTCATCATCTTCTGTAACCAGTCAGGGTAAGTATAGGCCTTCTCCCACTTATATTCAATTAGCAGGGACTCGTGCGTTGCACAGGATTTGTCAAGGAAAAGTGAAACAATGGAAACCAATTTTTTAAAAACCGACCCGAAGGTCGAGCCATTTTTGCCTCCAGGTTGCGGGTCACCGGTTTGGTTCAGACCGTGCCACGTCATTGCATATATATATTAAGTATATATTTTTATATACATATATATATATATATATATATATTAGTGTGTGTGTGTGTGTGTGTGTAAATATATATTTTAGCAATAAATAATGTATAAATATGTTTTAGTTATGTTATATGTATTATTTTATATTTAATTTATGTTTTTAATTCAGTTCTTAATTTTTTAATTATAAAAACTTTTAAAAATTACGATTTGAGGCCAATAAAAGGGTTTTTTTTTTCCGCAAAAATAGTGGGGTAAGGTGCCTACGGCTCCTTGGAACGCATAGATCTCGAAAAGTTACCCAAAATTTAAAAAAACACCCCAATTGGACATCGGAGTGCAAAGTTATGGCCTTCGATTGCATGCATTGAGTGTGCATCCCGTGACCCAGTCACCGGGTCGAACGGGTCAACAGTTGAACCAGATGGGTTGAACGGTTCTTGACCAGGTTAGCAGTTTTTGACCATTTGACGAGTCTTGACTGAATCGGACCCGGAATCCTGGTCGGGCGACAGTTAAAACGGTTCAATCGGCCGGGTCAAAGATGGAAATTGATAACTATATTTATAATTTTAGTAATTTGTTATAAAAATAATTTAAATATTTAGATCAATTATATTTGTAATTTTTAATAGAAAATAATAAATTATTGCTAACTACTCGATAAATAATTATTTTTTTATTTTATCTGTTAGTGTTTTATTTTATTTATTTTACTTTATTATTCATTAAATGTTATAATTAAATTAATCTGTAGATTAACTTCTTTAGTCATAATTAAACTAATCTAAGTCCAAGCTCAAGGTTTGAGATTGTGAAACAAATCCTTGTCCCCATCCTTGGTTGGGTATCATTATCAATCCTCATCCTTGCCAAGGCAATATACATCCTCAGCCCCATCGGGTCGGGGAAGCTGTGTACCTGATGGGATGGGGAACATTGCCATCCTTATTCGCATTCGAATTCTATTAATTGGTTATTTGTCATAAAATTGTAATTCAAAACCTAATAAATAAAATTAAATTTTAGCAGTTTTTTTATCTAGCAACTATTAAAAATTAAGAAATTCATAAAAATTAGTAATTCATAAAATAATAATAAAAAATTATTAAAAATAATAAAATAAACCACTTGCGTTCCATTTAAAAACTATAAAATTTAATTAAAATATTAAAACTAATAAAGACCTAATTATAAATGTCTAAAGACTCCTACTTGGGGATGATCATTTATAACTTGGTCTAAACCTGGCTAAATCGACAAATTTTCAGGCTAAAGCAACTATTTTCTTCTAAGCTAGGTCTAGCTTAGACTTACACCAACCCCACACAATATAGACAGTAAATGGTTTGGATTCAGATTTGAACCAACTGCATCTGCATCTGCATCTACATTTATTTTTTTGATAAATTATTTATATACATATATACTTTAAAAATAATTGGTTTTTTAAAACTTCTTTAATTTTTTGTCATTTTAAACACAATAAGATGGTTGCAAATTAAATGCGAAGATGATCCAAAACTGAACATGCTAATCAGATGCAAAATGTGGTTTTGTATCATGAGTTCTTTAGTCCATAAGGGGGGCCTAAAATACCCAAACGTCCTTACATCACCCCCTCTCTCTTTAATAAATATAAGGCCCTATTTGGTTCGTAGGAATAGGGGTTTGGAATCGGAATTGGAATTGGCTATTTTGATTCCAACTCTTTGGTTGGGCGGAATTGAAATCCCATTCTCATTCCTGCTTGAATGGCATTCCCCCATTTGAGGGAATTATCATTCCCTGCCCCTCCCTTGGGAATGAAATCCCATTCCTGCTGATTCCAATTCCCATTCCCATTCCCATTCCTATCTGAACCAAATAGACTATGGGAATATGCCATTCCGATTCTAATTCCAAAGGATTTCGATTCCGATTCCGACTGCGAACCAAATGGACTCTAAATGCTCTCTTTCTCTCTTTCTCATTAATACTGTCTTTTAATTGTTTCTCTTTTGTAAAATAATTTCTCTTTAATATTATAATATCTTGGTAATAGTGCGCAACTTTAAATATTAATGGTATACAATTTTGTTAATGACAATAATTATTATTTTATATTTTTAAAACAAAAGAAAATAAGAAAAATACGAAAAAGGAGAAAATAGATAAATACCTATTCTGATTTTTCTAAATACAAATATAATTATTATTTTATTATTTTTATAAATTTTTACTTTTTATTATTAATTTTAATTATCCTATTAATATTAATTATACTAATTTTTATAAATGATCATCCCTAAGTACAAATTAATACTAATTTTTATTAATTCCTTAACTTTTAATAGTTGCTAGATAAAAACTTGCTAAATTTTGATCTTTGTATTAACTTTAGTAATTTTTATTAATTATAGTTATTAAGTTTAGAGTTATATATAAATTATTATTATTATTATTATTATTATTATTATTATTGTATGTCGTGTATCACACATTACGGGTTTCTAGATAGACCCATTTAGCTTGTCTTCTTTGTATAAGTGATAAAACGGGTTCTACATTTTAAATTTGCATTAGTTTGTTATTTTTATATCATTTTTAATGGGTCTTCTATTTTTTACAAGTCTCTTGTGTAGTATGGGCACTATGCACAATAAAGGTCTCAATTCATAAAAATTATTTATTTAACAATATTATTAATTAATTAATAAAAAATATATTAATACAAAGTTATCTAATAAAATAAAAAAGAATAAACAAAACAAAATACAACATTAAAACATGGTTTCTATTTGCAATATATTAAATCCATATTTAAATCATAATATTATTAAAACTATCAATTAATATTTTTTGTATTTAAATTTCTTATTTTTATTAGTGTTTATAAAGTTTCATTTTTATTAGTGTTTTTGATTTTTACCAAGTTTTGTTAATATTTGTTAGTTTTAAGTGGAGATTTAGTGGATTTTTAAATTAATAATTTTTGAAACAATATTTTTTATTTTTGTTGCTTTATATTTGATTGTTTAACCTCAACGTATTTATATTATTTGACTTATTAATATTTGACTTTATTATGTTGTATTACTCTCTCTCTCTCTCTCTCTCTCTCTCTCTCTCTCTTAAATGCCTTTTTAAATGTAATAATAACATGCATTAAAATATGATGCCTTGGAAAACCCAAAGGTCTCTCTCTCTCTCTTTTTCTCTCTAATAGTGTGCAGATTTATTAATCTAATCAAAATAGGTAATGATTACTTTTTATATTTTTAAAACAAAAGAAAATAGGAAAAAATGCAAAAAATGGAGAAATAGATAAATAGCTTCTCTCAAAGGAGAGACATGTTGGCATGGACTGTCCAATTTGATAATATATATATATTAGAGTGCATGATCTTGTGATCTATTTGAACTTACTCTTCTTTATATGCTGTGATTTAGGAAGAAAAAGCCAGTCAAATACTAAAATTTCATTCTAGAAGGCTGAAATGCTTTGCCATCCCCGACCCACCACACCCCACCAAGAAAGAAAAGAAAAGAATAAAAGAAACACCATACAAAGGATAAAGAATTGAGACTGGACAACTGAATTGATGGTGGTAACTTGTAACATGTGTCAGCATCACAATCTTTCTTAATCCTTTATCTAGCAAAAACCGGTTCTTATTTTCCCTTGCATTAACAATGGAAACTTTAAATAAACATGAAATACTAAAATATTGAGGCATGTTTTGTGGCAATTCTTGCCATTTTGGACCCATTTCGAAGGTGTGAGATGAATGCTTCTGTATGGCATTACTCAATGCTTGTTTTTCCTTCCATTGAAAATGATTAATAGAAATAACATGAAATGATTGCCATTTTGGACCCATTTTAGAGGTGTGGGATGCTTGCTTCAGTTCAGCTTACATACTTGTGTCAAATGATTCATGCTGAGTTCAATTGGGTGGGCTTCTAACCAGGAGGTGGGACCTTGGAGATTGGATCATTTTGATAAA
The DNA here is from genome assembly GCF_056320005.1 of Nelumbo lutea. Classification (NCBI taxonomy): domain Eukaryota; kingdom Viridiplantae; phylum Streptophyta; class Magnoliopsida; order Proteales; family Nelumbonaceae; genus Nelumbo; species Nelumbo lutea. Next base: position 136,872,779 of record NC_142684.1, on the reverse strand, counting down.
TGAAATTTGTGTTCTCTCCTCTCTTCTTTCTTGCTCCTTCAGATGGATTCCTAGAGAGGTTAATGCTATGGCTGATTCCTTAGATAAATCAGGGGTGGATGGGGGCCTTTTTGTATAGTGCTATCATTTTGCCATTGTAATTTCTGTTTTGTAGCTTCTTGGTTTTGTACATCACCCCCCACCCCCTCCTTGCCTTGATGAGTTCAATGAAAGTTACCCTTTCTCAAAAACTCATGCTACTTTCTTTTGAATCTTCCTTTACACACATGGAATGAATACAAATTTTATACGACAATGATTTATTTTTTGAATAAATATGACATTGATTCTGTTATCATGTTTCCAGGAGGTCAAAGTGGAACAAGTTCCACTGGAAACTCCCAGATGCAAGCTTGGATGCAAGGTGCTATTGCTAAAATTAGTAGCAGTAGTGATGGAGTTTATTATTCAACACCAAACCCTATGAGTGGTCCAGCTCCCTTTATGCCAATTAGTATCAATACAGGAACTTTTCCAGGAACTCCTGCTGTCAGGCTCATTGGGGATTGCCATTTTCTTCATAGATTATGCCAACTTCTGCTTTTTTGCTTTTTCTTTCGGCGAAAGCAGATGCCTCGTTATATAGGGGGTGCACAGAGAAACACTGATTCAAATATGCAAAAGCCTCAGCCTGTCGCCCCTGGAAAGGTGGAGGAAGTAAACTCTGTGCCAGCAAGACCAGCACCAGGGATGACCAGGTCAGAGGATGTCCAGGGAGCTCGGACTGGGCAGCCTGTTTCTGGAGCAAAAGGGGTTGAAGAAGGTCCAGTTAGCCGGTCAGTCAGAGTAGGTTCTGGAAATGCTGGTCAAGGGTACACTTTTGATGAGGTAAGTTAATGATCTTTCCCATCCACTTTTCCCTCATTTTTGTTTAGATGCAGAATGTAAAGAAAAGTGTCATTGCCTATGTGTTGCCGTTTTATGTTTTTCTTATTTGCTTGAGTAATACTCGTGATTTTTTATTTCTAAAATCTTAGTTTGGCATTTATTGTCTGTAGGAAACCACAAAATTACTTAAAGACTTGGAGATAACTTCATTAATATTAATATCATGCAGGTTAAGGTTCTTTTCCTCATCCTAATGGATCTCTGTAGAAGAACAGCAGGTTTGGCACATCCATTGCCAGTTTCTCAGGTTGGAGGAAGCAATATCCAGATCCGCTTGCACTATATTGATGGGAACTACACCGTTCTACCTGAGGTCGTAGAAGCATCCCTTGGTCCACATATGCAGGTATTTATATTTTTTTGATGAATGTGGTATTTATATTTATTACTAGCTTTGCTCAGAAACTAACAAAGTTGGAAGAGATAAATAAAAGGTCACCTATGAGTTTGACAAGTGTTATGAATGAATTGCTGTAAAGGAATGGAGATGTTCCTTTTCTGTATTTTATACTGTCACATGCAGCAGGGTGTTTTGTTCACCATGTGATGGATCTTACTGATGTTTTTGAAGGCACTGTTTGTTATCAGTTGGTGATGCTACCATGAAATCTATGTCCGATATAACACAAGTTCCAAACATGAGTGGAAGCTTGGGTTCATGCCCACTTGTATGGGCATTAGGCAGCATAACCCAAGTTTTATTTTAGGCCCCCATGAAGCAATTCAGGATTAAATTTCAATTGTGTCAGGCTGGGCCTTGGGTTTTGTGCTTCTTAAAAATTTAACAAATTCCAACTCAGTATACCTCTTTAAGGGCAGCCTAGTACAGAGGTATTCCTCACTATACCTCTTTCCTGTTTTAAAGTTGAACTCTTTTTAACTGATGCAGCCTCCTGGTCCCATGCATCACTTTTCTTTTTATATTTATTTATTTATTTATTTATTTGTTCATACTTCTCTGATGTGCTTACAATGCAGAATATGCCACGTCCTAGAGGTGCGGATGCTGCTGGTTTGCTACTTCGTGAGTTGGAACTCCATCCTCCAGCTGAAGAGTGGCATAGACGTAATATGTTTGGTGGCCCCTGGTCTGATCCTGAAGGTGCTATAGATGATAACTCCAAACTGAGCAATTCTTTTGGCCCATTTGAGTTTAATTCCTCTGAAGATTACAATAGTTATTATGGAGACCTTGGCCTCTGGCCAAGGAAGCGCAGGATATCTGAGAGGGATGCGGCTTTTGGCTTGAAAACTTCAGTGGGCTTGGGAGCATATTTTGGTATCATGGGATCTCGAAGAGATGTTGTCACTGGTGTGTGGAAAACAGGTCTTGAAGGGGTTTGGTACAAGGTTTGATGCTAACCTCTGTTTCCTGTGCTTATAATTTTTCTTGCCATTATTATCAATAGATCACCGAGGACAATTAACGGATGTGAGAAAGTCTCATATTAAGGCTGTGGAGGGTATTGAAATTAATCATACATTGGGTTCCATGCTCCCATCTACATGATTTTCTTGGTGGAAAGTCATCCCATTATGCTGGTTATGGACCATAGGTTTATTTGATGCTTTTAACAAACAGAAAGGTGGTGAGCTGAGATGCTTAGGAATAGCAGTTCTTTTTCTTTCTTTTGCCTGAAACTTTTGGGGCCCCATTTGTTTTCTCTAAACCATTCACCTGGGTAAATGCACTTGGCAGTGTTCTTTTGATCGAAAAGTGCTACCCAGGTTAGTGTTCTTTTGACCATTTGTACCCATAGAATGCAATTATTAGAAGGGGCAATTTTGTCCCATAATGTTTTTTGGCAACCGGCAACTTTTCCCCAGGCGAGAAAGTTACCCACCTGGGAGATGGGTTTCACTTAAGTAATACATAGGGAAAAGCAATATACAGTGGGACCCTCAGTTTACTGAAAAAGCGAACATGGGATTATTGGTCAATGGGAACCACCGACCAACCTTCCCCTTCCATTGACTGAAAAATGAATATGGAATGCTACTGTATGCATTTACTTCAAGTTCAGATTTCCTCCTCACAGCATCGGTCCTCACACACCTCACTGCCCTTGCTAGTACATCCGGAACATCTTGGATGTTTTTATTCATGGGGAGATGTTCCCAATGCACAGCTGCAGATCTCAGAATGCCGGCTCCTAATCTGTGTGTGTGTGGTGGGGTGCATTTGAATTGTTGCTTTTGTGAGAGACCTCTCTCATTAGACCATACAAACCAAAACCGAACGCTTGCAAATCTTGGATGATATGAATCATGCACTTAGAGATCTGTATTCCACATGAAATGTTATAGCATTATTTTTTTTTCTATTATTCTTTCCCCCTTTATGCTATTGCTAGGTGTAATTTTTTTGGTGTGGATTCTTTTGTGACTTAATGCAGTGCATAAGATGTTTACGGCAAACTTCTGCATTTGCTTCACCTGGAAGTGCTAGTCCTAATCAAAATGACCGAGAGGCATGGTGGATAAGCCGCTGGTGTTATGGTTGCCCAATGTGCGGTGGATCATGGGTTCGAGTTGTATAGGAAGTTGGATGCAGTGTTTCAGCTATCAGGTGGGTATATAAATCAAAGACCTTTTCTTCAGCTTCTGAGTTGAGTTAAAAAGGTTAATGTTTTTATAGACCATAAATATGGCAAATAGTGGCGTAGCATCATGCCCTAGGGCTATGGAATAGATGCAAGCAAGGTTCAAAGTATCGTAGGTCGATACGTGTTGTTCTGGCACCCCACCGATATGCCCCTACAGTGGGTGTATCGGTGGTCTGACCGGTTCAGGGTGTGGTGAAAACCTAAACTGGCTCTCCTGAACCAGTTGGCCAAAAAAATAAAAGTAAAAAACAAACACCAAAAGGAGTACTGATTTGCCTGATATGCCCATACAGGCATATCGGGCGTATCGATATTTTGAACCTTGGATGCAAGAGTTGGGTGATTTACCTGAACCAGGACGAAAAGCAGGCAGGGTGGAATGTTGGGTGGTGAATATTACTTTGCCCTGCTAGTCTGGTTCTTTACAGGCTTCAAGAGGGAAATAGGCTGATGTTCAGAAAGATTTCTAGTTGAGTTGTTGGCATCTTAACAGTTTGGCTGACCAGGCATTTACTCCCATCCCAGAAAAAAAACAATTGCTCTATTTTTTGTGCACTTAGATGTTTGCCCTATTTAGATGTTTTCGGGTTATAGTTTAATCATGGGAAAATGGAAGCTACGGTTTTATTAGCCTTTTATATATATACTAATCTTCTAAAAACGGGCCTTTGCTTTTGGTCTTGCAATGTTTAGTTTAGTCATGTTTCACATATTAAAATTCGGAACTATGTTAAAACTTTTGACTAGGGGTGCGAGATGCCAAATCAGTTTCAGTCAGAAGTGGATCATCTTACCAGGTGGAGTTGGACTTGGCTAAGAAGTGGCAGTAACGGTCAGTATTGCATTGAGAAAATCCAGGGCCCTATCACGCTGGTAGAATGCATGAAGACGAAGTCTGTCGAGTTGGGAATGTTTTAGTCAATTGCACCAAATGAGCATGGGCAAGGGCAATAATAGCTCGTATTGCCCGACAGATGTTCGTGATCTTTCTTTTCTTCGTCATGTTCATTGAGCATGGCAACATAATTGTGAATTTATCGGGGCATGAAATCACCTATTCTTTTTGGGTTTCAACTTCCAACCTATTGAGAAAAGAAAATTTATTCTCCCCTTGAAAAAAATTTTATATTTGTAATTTAGAGACGAATCAGTGTCATGGTATAATTTTGAGTATTTGAGTATTAAGCATTAAGCATCAGTTTGAGAAGTGAGCAAATTTGCCCCCCACAACGTCTCATAGCACATTCAAGTCGTGTATTGGGAACATCTTCTGGTGATACCAGAAATGATGATGATCATCGGGAAATGTTTACGATATATGGTGGAGATGTGCTATGGGACGTTGGGGGGGGGCAGATTTGAATTTGTTTGTAAATGCTTATTTTTTAAGCACTTGTTTGAATAAACACTTATCTTAGGTGAGGATTACAACAGTAGACGCTTGCATGCATTTGAGGAAAATGTCGAATAAGTGTTTATTTCATAAAATAAGTTTGTTTTGAATAAGTTGGATTTTTTTGCTTATTTTTAAGCACTCTTTAAAAAATGGTCTTATTGCCTTTTTAACAGTTTTGGCCTGTCATGTAATTTCAATATGCTTATATTACCCTGCATGAAAGAGGCCTTATATGTTAAATAGTTGTATGTTCTTAGTTCATATTAGAATGATGTACATTATGAAATTATTGTAAATGAATAAAACATATATTTGATTCATGTTCCTATGGTGTGTTTCTGTGTAATATTCTTAAATTGGATATTTATGAGACTTGTGTGAGGTGATTTATTCTGTAAAGGCTGATACTGATATATTATAAAATGTTTGGATGACATGTTTCAATTGTTAGGGTGAGACTTAAGGCATATATAGTGTAGGGATGACATGTTTCAAATGTTGGGATGATATGTTTCAATTGTTAGGGTGAGACTTAAGGCATATATAGTGTAGGGATGACATGTTTCAAATGTTGGGATGACATGTTTCAATTGAATCTTTGAATTGGACCAGATTTTCAGTATTGTCTTAAATCGTGGAGATTGATATGCAAAATTGGAAAGTTGCACCTAATCCCTAGACTTGATTATGATATTACACTAGGTGTCGGATTGAACTATCTTTGATATATCAATCAGTGAAATCCTTAGCAGAGGTCAAAACCTGAGTATGTTGGGATAGTCTGGGAATTCATCTGAGTGGTTCATCATAGTGACATGATCAACCTCTTTGTCGGATAAAGGTAATGATCGATGATGCACTCTTTGATGGAAACAAAGATTGGTGGCAATCGATTTCAATCGTTGATATTTGTTTTATAAAATATATTTTATATGCGCTGAGAAATTATATATATATATATTACGATTTCTAATTGTTTGTAAAAAATTTTAATTCCCGGGATCTGTGAGTAGAGAAGAGCATTGTTCCTTGTAGTCGAGAGAGATTTTTTCTTGGCGGACAGTGTTTGATCATTATACGCTGAGAAATTAGGTGTAAGATCATTGAGAATAATACTTGATGGTCTAATCTTGCGTCTGCCCAGTCTTTGAGTGTTACAAGGTAGCTTGGTCCAACGACTATTTAAGGTAAGTGTTGGGTTCATAGAGCCCATGTGATGGATTTCAGGGATGTAATGTCCATAACAGTGTATTTGATCAGTTCTTGTAATAAAGGCCAGACTGAATCAATGTGACTGATGTACAGATCAATGTTTGGGTTACATGTTATACAAGAAAATCTAATTGGATAGTAGTTTGGAATGCTAAGTGAGTATATAACCTTATTGGGTCTAAAACACATTTTGAACTGGACTGATTTGATCAGTTAAATAAGGGGCAAATTCTTAGATTAAATTAACAGATAGGATTGTGTCTTAACTCTATCCACTTAGAGAGTTTAGATTTGAATGTGATTCAGATCTAGAAACCTCCTTAGGAGTTTGATCTAATTTGTAGATAAGATAAGGGTTTATCCTTATCACTTAAAAGGAAATTTTGATCCAAATATGATTTGAATCAGCAACTCCTAATAGGATTAAGAATTGATCCCTTTAAGCTTGTAAAAGGAGGAATGGGCGACAACTTTAAGAAGATACATATTTCACATCCTCTTCAGAGGTGAACACAAAAGAAAGAATTCAGTACCTCTGCGCAAATTCTTTTTTGCTACCTCCTTCCTGTCGCCACTACATCTGCCAGTTCGTTCTCTTGTCAGTAGAGGATCTTGATATCAATCCTTTGTGAAAGGGCTGATTGGAAGTAGTGCTTACATGACTACGTGTTATCTAGCTGATTCTTGTGAAGAATGTTGCTGATTCTGTTCTATTCTACACTTTGTCATATTCAGTGAGAGTAGTTTTTTGTCCATTTTTTAGGCATAAACACCTCTATTGGAAGATATTATTTTTTCGTATCAAGTATATCACTCTTACTGTTTTTGTCCATATCTGATTTGATTCTTAGTTCAAAATTGATCATTGAAAAATATATTTTTTTTAAAATAAAGAATGCAATTTCTAATAAAATTGAGAGAATTTTTGAAATTCGCTCATTCTATTCCACAAGATTAGGGTGTCCATACGATGAATATGTCATCCATTCACTATGGGCCTATATATGAGCTTTGACCAATCAAAACCTTCTCATGAATTTTGATAAATACCACCCAATTTGTTACCACTTTTTTAAACCAGTTGATTTAAAGTTTTTAACAATGCTAGTCACTTGTACGTTACCTCTTTTTGGCATCATAGATTCATAGTTTAACCCTTTTACTAAACACTCGTAATCACTTATTATATCACTTATTATAATAACCACTCGTGAATAAGCATTCAAGAGCCGATAAGCACATTTTAATAAGCATGCAATTGCAAGGGTCAAGCAAATTATTAGATTTTTCTACAAAGAGCAACTGAGCAATTGTGCAAATGCCTTGTGGCAAAAACTCGTTGTACACCTTCAATCAACACAAAAGAAAACTAAGCTTTATGCAGTTTAAAACGTTCTACTTCCGTCCACAAAAAGGTAGCAAAGGTTCAAGGTATCGATAGGATGCATTCCATATCAAGTGTATTGTACCGTGTCTTTTGGTCTCCCAATACACAATTAATAAAAATTACAAAAAAAAGAGTATCATATCATATCGAAAGGATTGAAATTGAGTATATGAAGGTTTAAAATATCACAACATATCATTCCAATAAGAAACCGATAAATGGAACATCTAAAAATCATGTGTTCCATTTCTTTTCGTATGTGCCGACCAATATAGGTTTGTATCGGGCTGTTCCAGATCTGTATCAGTTAATACAAAACCAAAAAAGGCCAATACAAACCAAACCGTTTCGGTTCCCCTTGTTCCATTAATTTATATTTAATACCATTTTTTTTTATAAATGAGATTTAATACCAAATTTATTACTCCTATATTTAAGGTAAATTTCAATTTCAATTTGAATTTTAGCATCTAATTACAATTCTTTCATTAATTCTATTAATTAATGATTCTCTCTCATTAATTTCATTTTATTAGTATACTACCAATAGAAAGACTTGAACCCTAATAATTAGATTATAATGCCCATAATTTTGCCATTAAACCACTTCAATTTGTTTGTTGTAATTATATGCATTTTTAGTTATAAGTCAATTTTCTGTTTTCTTAATGGTGCTTATTAATAAATGCTAAAATTAATTATTAAAACGTATATAATTATACAATTTAATAATTATACATTAAATCATACAAGTCAATTCTCTTTTCAACGATTATTAATTATATCTCAATATGTCACATTTCATATAAACATTAAATTATGGACTTTTACATCTAAATGACTTATTTAAAATCATGTAAAACTTGTAATTATTGTTAATAATATATTAATTTATTTTATTTTCCTAACATTTGTACCTATCTTAATTTTTCGTCTGTATCCTTACATATCCAAAACATATCCCAATGCATTTCTTAAAATCGTCTTTCTAATACACATTTCATTTCCGATACTTGACAACTTTAATCTAGAGTTCAGGAGAATAATTTAAAATTTAAAACTTTTAAGTATTAGTTCAAGACCTATACCCATTTAAAATTTAAAACTTTTAAGTATTCAGGTCCTATACCCATTTATATCACCGTTACTTCTTGGCTACCATAAGGGTTTATGGGATTACTACAAGTTTATAAGAGCCACTGTAGCAAACAGGAATATTGAGTGCCTAGATTCCCACAGGCCACAAGTACAATTTCGCTAATAGACTATATTGGCAAAACATGGACATAAATAAAGAAAGAAAAAGAAACATCACCTCCGACCCAACAGGCATCCTTATATGGAATAAAAGAAAAAAAAAATCAACGTATTACTGTCTTGATACCAAAAGACCATAAAATCCAAAACCGCACAACAAATTCTCCAACACCAGAACAAAATTACTGTCAAAATTTCCACCAATGCAACATAATCAAACAAAGGTCTAAGCACCGAAAAAAAACATTGTCTAATAAGGCGGACATTGTATTTTGTCTCAACAAAAACGACAACATAAAAATTTTGGTTTTAAGTTAATCATCAATATCCAGAACATATAACAGGATAAAGATGGAACACCTAGGTATTGGTTGCCCTAGTGTAAATCTGCTGACTTGCGTGGGCAGATACCATCCTAATAAGACCTCTTGCCATCAATTCCCTGATAGCCTTCCGTGCAAGTGACCCATTGATCTGAGAATGACACAAATAAATGAATGATAACTGTATACAATAGTTAAATAGAAATACATGTGGCATTAGTAGATTATGGAGAAAAGCAACATGTCTCAGTTAATTTGGGACAGAACAGATCTGTCTTTTGGTGAAACAAAACAAAAAACAGACAAATTAATACGTTATTGACCGAAAATCTTAAGGAGTTACGTTTAATTAGATTTCCATTTTCCCAAAATACGAGCTGCTTCAATATTTTCATTATTTGTTCCCCATTCAAGCTTTCTTAATATCCCAATTTAATAATAAAAGAAAAACAATTCATCCCAATAAAAGGATGAATTATGGGATACAAAATACAAATATTTTAGGGGGGCACAAGCATATCCATTAAAGTGACTTCTTTTTGGACAATTAATACTGATTTGAAGAGAATAATTGACAATAACAAAAATGGAACCTCTACCTCAAATTCATTCTTGGAAGATTTGAGACATAGAAACATCAGTCAGCACTGTTACAGTAAAACACAGTTACGCGAAAACAGATGGTCTTCATTGTCAAAGACCCCAACTTGAGTCGGCCAATCCTAGGCTCTCTTGCTAAAATTATCGGCATGAGCATTAGTTATTCTGGGTGTCCACTTGAATGGGCTGTTCAATATAGAGGTCGATGCTTTAGATTCTAATGAGATGCATGAAAGCCCCAAGACCCATCTGTATTTAAAGCCATTCAACCAATTACAACACCAAAACATATCATATTAGCAGACAATCCATTATCAAATTGCTAAGGGAGTCTAACATTTAACACCTTTTAACAGAGAGAAATTCTGCTTGAACTCTCAGTTCGTCCAGAATACAATATACCATTGTACTTTCCCCATTCTCATCCCAAAAAACTCCTAAATAAGAAGATCGCATGGTTGTCAACTGACCACTCATAGAAATTCATTTCAATGCCATCAAACTAATTACAATCCCACAGTCCCCTTGTACTAGCAGCCAGTCTAATTGCAAGGTTGTCAACTGACCACTCATAGAAATTCATTTCAATGCCATCGAACTATTTACAATTCCTCAGTCCCCTTATACTAGCGGCCAATCTAATTTAATTGCAAGGTTACACAAGCTTTAAGCACCATTTTAACACAGAATTTCTGCTTTAAGGTAATTCCCCCAATTGATCCAGGATTTACCATCACAAATTTTCCATTATTATTTTTCTGATAGGTTAAATTTTCCATTATTATCCCCACATGTCTTAACTCTACCCTGATCAAAGTGGTTCTCAAAACTGAACCGTTGACCACTTTACTGCCTTAGTGGAGCAGAATGTGGTACTGCTTGCAAACCTGTATTGATGGAGTCCACAATAAGTCCCATTGAACCCTTCTCTTGTTAAAACTCATTGAGTTGCTATTATTGTTTTCTATTTGACAAATACACCCTGATTTGTTGTAAAAAATTCTTACTCCCCTTGCATATGCACTCCAAAGGACAGAGGTTCTAGTATACCTCCAAAATAGCTTAGTCTAATCTTGAATTTTCTATATTACTCGAAAGAATGGTTTATTAACCCTACAAGACGTTTGATGGAAATAGAGCAAAAACCAAGGACTCCAATAATCATATCCGACATAAACCTCCATATGTATTAACTTTCTCAGTTACTTTATCTGCTTCATGTAATGTAAATTAATTGTACCCTATACCTTGCACCATAGCAGCACAATAACATTGAAGCTACATGAACTTGGTAAAATACTAATCACAGTTATTAACTCGACCGAACAATATACAAGTCATGCACAAACTGATAACCAGAACTAATAAATCTAGGAAGTTAGATAATTAACAGAAGATAGGAAAGCATAAAAAATTGGTAGATGGTATCATGCATTACCCTCAATCTGTCCGACAGAATGGAAGGGGTGATGAGCTTGTATTTGGGTGCTTCGGAGAGAAGTTTGTCATAGGTGGCCTGATCAAACAACACCATATTGTTCACCTTCTCCTTCTGCTTTCCCTTGCTCCACTTCTGTATTAAGAAAATAGGAATAAAAAATATATAAATAAACGGAGAAAGCCCAACTCTTAAACCAAGGAAATCAAACAAAAGAACTAAAACCAAATCCAGTCCCAACGACGAAAAACTGCTGCAAACCTTCCAGAAATATAAAAATTTTGGAAGATCTAAAAGATAAATAAATAAGCAGAAGAGATCATGTATAAGAGAGGTAAAGATCCAGGATTTTGTTAACCTTCTTCTTCTGTTTACCGCCTCCAGATTTAGCGGGCTTAGAAGATGGAGGGGGAGCCTTTTCCTTCTTTGGCGCCTGAAAACAAAACAACGAAGTTCGTTAGGGTCAGTTCTTTAGCCAAATCTACTGGAATCATTAAACTGGCCAGTAACAGAGTAAGACTGGCAAAATAAGGATCAGAAACGAAAGTGCCCACCATCCGATTTGAAGTTGTGAAGAGTTTCTGAGGAGGAACAGAGAGGCCTCACGAAGTTTTGCCTTGAAAAACCCTAGCAATGGTTTCTCTGTGCTTTTTATAGGAATTCTAGCGAGTGGTAACGCATACGGGGGGTTCTAATGGATCGGGTCTACGGTTGCCCGATATGATCATCGGGTTTGTTGCACACCGATTAGCTCATGTCCAGTCACTCGACCCGAGAAGACTGTCTCCAAACAGAACAGAAGCCGGTGGTGGTGGTGGATTTGACGATTTGACGGAACGACCAATGGTATAATCGTGATTTTACTGAAAAGTCAGGGATAATTACGTAAATTAAGTGGTTATCTTATTCTTCACTTCTCAAAGAACTGCTACGCCCCCGGAGAAGGATAAGACTCCTCTCCTCCCAGAAATTTTGCAGAAGAAAGGAAGAAATGGCGCTAACTCTATCCAACACTTTCCTCCAGCGGAAGCCCTCCCCTTCCGTCCTCCCCGTCAAGGTGATTGAATTCCGAGAGGAACCCAATCTGTTCCTACCTTAAACCTAGCGGTGTTTCTGTAGAAATTGACAGTGTATTTATTTGTTTGTTTGTTCAGGTGAAGAGTGGTGCGGGAACCAGCAGTGGATCCCCGCAGTGGACGTGCAGGAAGAAGGATATACACCCGGAGTTCTATGAGGACGCGAAGGTGTACTGCAACGGGGAGCTTGTTATGACAACCGGTGGTACCCAGAAGGAGTATGTGGTGGACGTATGGTCTGGCAACAATCCTTTCTATTTGGGCAACCGCTCGGCCATGGTCGTCGATGCCGATCAGGTCGAGAAGTTCCGTAAAAGGTTCGGCGAGCTCTCCCAAATCATGGAGATTCCGGTGCTCAAGTATGGTGAGATCGTCCTCCCCAGCAAGCGCAAGGCTGCTGGCAAAGGCAAGAAGAAATAGAGAAGTTCAAATTATTTTTTGCTCTACCTGGCCCTTTCTTTTTTTGAAATTTGGGGTTTTCCTCCGTTTCCTGTTCCATACCTCACCCTTGTTTCATATCTACTTGTTTAAGTATCACTATTGTTATTAGTTAATGTGCTGATTAAATCAATGGGTGATTCTGTGCGGTATTTCCTGCCTCGGAACTTATTGACAGTGGTAGAATAAGGTCCAGCTTTGTATGAGGGAAAAAAGGTGAAGTTTTATCAGTTTGATATTTATACAGGAGATGAATGATGCCCGATCTTGTTCCTCTCAGCTCATTTCTAAGATTGTTTAGTCATTTATAAAATTTAGAAGAGGACTCATCATCTGAAACCCCTTCACAACTGCTGTGGTGCTTCTACAAGCGTTTAAGAAGGAAGCAAAGAAATCAAAAGTTCTAATTGGGGTGAAAGGGTGTGCGAGCAGTCATGGTCTAAATTCTCAATGTGATCTACATTTGTACATTACCTTGATCACAGCCAAAACCTATCTCTTCCATGGTCTTTTGCTTCTCCAATTCATTCTTACATCTTTAATGGCTTCTTGAATTTGAATTATTTAGGAACCTTGTCCAATTTTTCCAGGAACATTCACCCTTTGTTTCATGGATCCTCTAGGTATAACCTCTCAAGAAGGTGAAAACTCTTTCTCTCTCCCCACACCTCTCACCAACCAGATGAAATTATTTGGAAATTATCTCCAAGTCTGTGTGGTGGAGTTTTAGATGCAGATGCATGGCTGACTTATTAACATTTCTCTTCATTTGACATTGCTTTGTTGTATCTTTTATCCTATGTATAACATAAGCCTGCATTTAGATAGAAACCCTCTGATTTAATAGAAGGTTCTTGGCTACATGATCTAAGTATCCCTGGGTCTGCTTCCACTGGCCATATCTACCCTCAGTCCCATGATTTATTGAAAAGTTGCTTGAAAAGTAAGCTTAGCTTGGATATGTACCAGGAGCTTTGGGCCTGAAACTGGCTTCCTAAAAAGAAAATGTGGAGAATAGAGGACCACCTGGTGCTGGAGGGCTTTTGATCTATTTGCATAAAATTGTTAGCTTTGAGTCTACCATCATTCTTTTCTAGTTTTCCATTGTTGATATGCAAGATTTGTGGGGGATGAGGATTCCAACGGCTCCCAGTTGAGAACTTGAGATGGCAATTGATCGGAACTTGGTGATGAAAGGGTTAATTTTAACCCTATGAGACATGCCAAATTAATTGTTGGGCTATACAGCCAAGAATCCATTGAGACCAACAAAAAAAAAGAGTTAAATAAAAATCAATCCAGTTGCCTTTCTTGTTACGTGAAAGTGTTGATACGGAATTTTGGATTGCAAAAGCAAGAATCAAGCCAATGTGCTTATAATCTTTTTTTGGTTAATTCAAAATAACAATAAAAATGGTTATCCCAGCATAGAAAGAAACCCTGAATGGGTTGTAGGTGGATCAACTATAAAATATGTACGTAGAATCCAATTCAAATCTTCACTACAATCTGATTCTGGACAAAATCATTCTGGTGCTATCTCAGGTCTCCAAAATCCTTACGATTCATGTTGTGTTCTGACCGGGCAGTTCAAAATTCAAAGAAAACTTGGCCCCGCCTCGATTCATCATCATCATGACTGAGCGGTTAAAACTTAAAAAGCAAAGAAGGGTTTGCTGTAATCCTTTTCTAACACGCACTCGGGTTGATGAACTTGATGGTTATGTGGTTCCTGGCATTTATTGAAATGTCCAATTCTTGTTTGTCACAATGCTCTAATGTTTTATGAGATGAAATGCTTATGTGACATGTTTTATAGGGTATTAATATGAGGTGGAAAGTAAAAAAATGTTTAAACTGATGTTTAACAAAACAAGAAAAGCATATTTTCAAATAAATGTTTAAAGTATTAAACACCCTATCTATAAATACCTAATAACCAAACACATATTAAATGTTTTGTGGGACCTATTGATGGGCTGGATGGCCCGACTTGTTTTATATCGGGTTTGAACATAATTTTAGGCTGGTGGGTTTGGGTTTGAAATTTCTCAAATAAGTTACAGCCAATAATATTAAGGCCCATTTGCTTCACATAAACAAGGATTTTGAATAGGAATGGCAATAAGGAGTGCATGAATGGAGAGCCACTCGCTAGCAGGGACAAGATTATCCCCATCCCCATCTCCACAGAGATAGGGGTGAAATATATATGTCGGATCGGATAGGGGTGATTCAGATTCGATCTGATTTCTGATCGGGTCATACTATCCGATCCAAATTCGATCCCCTACAACAAGTCCTGCCGTCCTGGCGTTATCTTATTGGTTACAAACTACACAGCCCCTTAAACATTCATAACATTCAGCTAAAAGATCAGACGGTCTTAAACCGGTAACGCCTGCGACGTATTTAGTCAAGTCAACTGCAAGTCTGCAATTTAAACCGGTTAATGGATCGGACCCTGTTGCGGTCTCCATCTAGTCTAGGGCTTTTCATGTACCTGTTCAACTCTCAATTACATATCTTGTCTTTGGTAGAAAATCTCTCGACGATTATTATTGGAGCCGAAGCGGCAAAAATACAGGGTTCGGTGAAAACCCAATTTTCCGGTGGCATAGTCGGATCTCACGGTCTCCTCCAAAATTCATCGTCACCGGCGACGGTCACGGAATTCGGCAGTCACACACACATGGCTAAGTCGCTAACCAGTAAGGCAGTAACCACTAAACCCCACCCTGGCTACCGTCAATTGAAATCTGAATGACACGTGGGTATATAAACTATCCCGCTTTCATGGGTTTCTTTCATTTCATTGGATAAAAGGAGGAAACCCTGCATTTTAGACGGAGTAAAAGCAAATTTGGAAGGGAACGGAGCAGGAATTCAGGGAAGGCTATAAACATAACAAAAGAACAGCGGCCATTCTTATTCCATCGGCTTCCGCTTGCACCTGAATTGAGAGAGATTGGGACAAGAGGAAGTGGAGAGACATGAGCGCCACAGCGGGATCACACTCCCTGGCGTTCAGGGTGATGCGCCTCTGCAGGCCGTCATTCCACGTCGAAAATCCCCTCCATCTCGACCCTCTCGATCTCCTTACAGGAGAAGACATCTTCGATGACCCCAGTGCCGCCTCTCATCTCCCTCGCCTCTTCAGTCGCAGCAAAGCCAGCACTAACAAATCTGGCGAAGCCGATCTCACCTATCGCAACCGCTTTGAGCTCCAGAATCCCACTGATGCCATGGGCATCCCAGGCTTCCTCGTCCTCCCCCAATCCTTTGGGTCTCTCTCTTCTCTCTCTCTCTCTCTCTCTCTCTCTCTCTCTCTCGTTTCTTGTTGATCAATCTAATTAAGTTCTGAAGATTATGTCTCCATAATTTGTATCAGCAGAGCAATTTATCTCGGGGAGACCTTCTGCAGCTATATCAGCATCAATAACAGTTCTAGTTTCGAAGTCAAGGACGTTATGATTAAGGTGACTATGCCTCTTCATAACAGATCAAAACAAGATGATATTTTTTTTCGTGTTTCTTTCTCCCACAATTTGGTAGTAGATAAGTTGCCGATTTTAGTTTCTGTTTGTTGATTGTAAATTGTAATAATAATACTCGCCATTTTAAAGAAGCAATGGCACTATATGTAATTGCTCAACAAGCTGCTTAATCTAAGTTCGATGTTTAATGTATAAGTTGCATTACCATGATGATGGTGATGATGAGAGAGGTTAAAGGATTTAAGATTTAGTAAGAAGTCTTCGGTAAAGGAACTGGAAGATAACTAAGGCATGAGATTTTTTATTGGAATTTTTTGATCGATAATTTTTTATTGGAATGATCAAGTTATGAATCGAAGGAGCTGTCTGAGAAATAATTAGTATGGGAACTAGACCCTAATGGTTTGTTCTTGGCTATATCTTTCTATGACATGCTAATTGGGGTGAGGAGAGATGCTCTATACCATTATGGTGGATTTGGTCCCCACCTATCTCATCAAAGTGTGTTTCTTCATTTGTACGGTCCACCTCATCAAGATCCTAATAATTCATCATCTCATATCGAGGGAATGGGGTTTAAAGAGTAAATGCTATTTTTGTGGTTTGTTACCAGAATCAGTGTCTCATCTTTTCCATTGCAAATTTTATATCTAGGCTATGGACCAATTTGTCAAGTTATTTGGATGATATAGTTTCATACCAAGGGGAAGGGACCTAGGATGTTAAATTGGGCCATGGCTGGTGGAAGGTTTCAGCAAATAGAGCTGCACCTTCTGGAATTTGACACAGTTTGCTGTTTGTTTGTGTATATAGAGGGAGATAAACTACAGAATTTCGGAAGGAAAAGATGTTAAGATAGGTTATCAGCAAGCTAGAACTCACCATATCTTTTTGGCATCAATTTCATCAGATTTTAGTAGATTTAACTTTTTTTCTATTTTGTAACAATTGGGAGAGTGCCATTTCTATTATCAACATGAGGGTTAGTTGTATATGGTGTATATGGGCTGAAAGCATATAATTGTATCTAGCTGTATGGGCTTTTTGCATTTAACACACTACTTGTACATTTTACATGCAAAATATAAAAGGGAAAAAGAAAGGAGAGAAAACATGCAAACATCTCTGTCCTTCTTCTTGCCTTTAATAGAAGGGCTGCTGCAGAACCTTAAGGGCATGCTCGGTCTGGTTATTTTGGTTCTTTTTCCCTTATCAAGCCTTTTCTTTTCATAAATAATAGAAGTCAAGATACAAGGGAACTCCACAAGATACACTCTTACCCATAAGCCAATTAGTGTCAGGAGGAGGGGTTCTGTTTAAGGATGGAGGTTAACCAGGAAAAGGGTACGAATAACAACAGAATCTGTTTACATTTCAACCATGTCCCAAGTCACTAAGCCCTACATTGACAAGAAAGAGATTAAAGATGTAGGTTTTATCCAGTTTTTTTACGACCAGATTTGGCCTTGCATTTAATCATTCTTGGACAGTTCATCTTGTTGGTGTAGTTTGTACTTTTGAGAGTTGTTTGTATTCTTTTGCTCAAGTAAGCAACTGTCTTATTTATTTGCAGAGTGACAGGAGATGCCCTTGTAAGTTTGTTAGCCATTTAGTTAGTGTCTATGCTTAAATATACACAAAGCAGGGGTTTTACGATATCATATCAATAAAATATTTATTATCTTTATTTGATTTGTTTAAATCCCAACAGTAATATTATTTTCATTCTAATAACTATGATTCTATGCTTTAAATGTCTGTGACTAAATGCAGGCAGAAATTCAAACAGAGAGGCAGCGTATACTGTTATTGGATACTTCAAAATCACCTGTTGAATCAATACGCTCAGGGGGGCGGTATGATTTCATTGTGGAACATGATGTCAAGGAGCTTGGGGCTCATACGTAAGTCTTGTATGGGAATGGATGATTAAAATCTTCCACTGTTTTATACATCTATTTTATTTTTTATCAGCAATATACATCTATTTTATTTATCTACAAATTGATTATGCTATCTCTGCATGCAATCTTTAGGCTGGTTTGCACTGCTCTATACAATGATAATGATGGTGAGCGCAAATATCTTCCACAATTTTTCAAGTTCATTGTGGCAAACCCACTTTCTGTCAGAACAAAGGTACCACCCTTGAGTTTTTATGGCTTGCTGCTAATCTGGTACATATTGGACTTACCAATAATTGATTCCTGAAAAAAAAAAAACAGATACTTGAAAGTTTGTTTTTAAACATTCTGTTATGTGTCCATCTATTATCATTCCTTGTGTGAGTTCTCCCATTTAATGATACAAAGTTTTCATTGTGCAGGTTCGTACTGTCAAGGTAGGTCCTTGCTGGTTCATTGAGTGTAAGTACCAATGGGTATTATACACACACATCACCTGCTTTATAAGAGCTTTTGCACATATACTATTACTGGACACCATATTCAGTGTATTTCATGAATTGAATTTGGGAGAGTGAGTCATGCCTTATTCCAAGAATAGAAACTAAATAAACAGTATACGTTTTACTTGATAGATTAGAAGGGATAAGAAACAACTGAGTTGAGCAGTTGCACTTGAAATTGCATATAAGCCAATAAGTAAGTTCACGTCTTCTGGTCATAAAACTAATTGATCTTTTTTTTCAGTATGAAAATTTCTGATAATTAATCTTAAAACGAATACAGGTATAGGATTTTTTTTCTTTACATTTATATTTAGAAGTAGAAAAATAAGAGGATCAATGTCTAAAATATGTTAGACTGTGTGGACCAAACTATGTAGACAAGATCAGCTTGAGTATATTTTATTTCTAAGTTGTCATGTCGATTGTGTATAGATAACATGATCATTCTTTCATGTATTGGATGTTTATATATGCTTCAAATGAAGACCACAGATCCTTGGTTGGGACTGAATAACCAACCAGATATCTTGAAAACATTCCATGCCCTCCCTCAAAACCACTTTTACCTTGATACATGGCATCAATGCCAGGGATTCAGATGTCCACATTGTCTGGCATGATAACCTAAAAAATTTGTGTCATGGGAACATGCCAATAAAATAAATGTTAAGTTACGAAAAAAAAATCAATGTACTCCAGGAAGCTAAAGAAAACATTAAAATTATGTTGGCTCCTTACTGTGTGTCTGCACATGATACCATGTTTATGAATGCTAAGTACTGAGATGCCTTCATTATGATTCTACAAGTATCATGCCCAGTGCCAAGTGTTGGCATGGCTAGACTCATTAATTTCCAAACGTCCTGATAACACTGATTGAAACTTTCTCTTCTCGATTTTTTTTGGATCAATCTTTCTCTTCTCGATTTTGGTGTTAGAAATTTAGCAAAATAACTAAAGGTCTCTCTCTCTCTCTCTCTCTCTCTCCATGCACAGACACACACATGCACATACACATATGCGATACTTCTTGTGTGTATCTTGCAAGCATTGCGCTTCCCCTCTGCAAACTTTCTTTTGCCTCTGTAAATACTTTTAAACATTTAACCCACAAACTACCTCATCGGTCGATAATTATTATAAGCATATTTTCAGTGGTTGAAGTGCCAGTTGGCATTACCTAAGTAACATCCAACTTTGTTTATGCACTTCAGTGGTTGAAGTGCCAGTTGGCTAAAGATCTGCCTCGGTGACCTATCTGGGGTGCTCCATCTGGAAGGTAATCATGGAAGTCTTCCCACTGATAAATAGGGGTCTTTCGGTTAAGCTGGGAAATGGACAGAGGGTAAAGTTTTGGAAGGATGTTTGGTGCAATAGCAGATCTTTAGCTGAGTTGTTTCCTCAGTTGTACCAGATTGCAGAGAATCAAGATGGCTTGGTGGCTGACTGCTGTGAGATCCGAGACAACATCCGAGTTTGGTGCCCTTCTTCTAGAAGAAACTTTCAGGATTGGGAGCTGGACCTTGTTTCTAATTTGTTGGAATTGTTTTCCAACCAGAACCTTGTGGAAGAAGATACCTGGAACTGGAATTGGAGTAATGATGGTGTATTCTCTGTTAACTCCTTTGCCAGATACCTAGTAAGTGGTTCTCAAGCTGAGTTTCCTGCTGAAAAAGTCTGGAGTCAGGTTGTCCCTTCAAAGATAAGTGCTTTGCTCTGGGCCATGGCGTTGAACAAGTGTCTCACCAAAAAGAATCTGGTGAGAGGAATCATGCTCCATGATCTGTCCTGTGTGTTTTGTAATCAAGTGGAAGAAGATAGTAACCACCTATTTCTGCACTGTTCTGTCTCCACTACAATCTGGAACCACCTCTTGTCCCTCTGGCATCTTCATTGGGCTATGCTAGCGACTGTGTGCGACCTACCATGGTGCTGGGATCAAAGAGGTCTGTCCAAGGTAGCAAAAAGTGTATGGTCCTCTATCCCTGCTGCAGTAATCAATAACATTTGGGTGGAAAGAAACAGCAGAATCTTCAAGAATTAAGCATAGTGGAGTGGATCAATTAATCTCCTTTACTTTTGGGAAGTTAGTCTCTTGGACTGCTGCTGTGAAAAGGGGTTCAATAAAGGGTCTTGGGAGCCCAGCTGATGGCTGATGATATCTTGTAATGTATTCTTGCTTTTAGGCCCCAGTTATGTTGAGGGGCCGGTTGTATTCTGTATTCTGGTTCTCTTTAATAATATTTACCTTACCTTTTTCAAAAAAAAAAACTTTGTTTATGTGCTTCTCTCCATCCATTGAGTTGGTGGGAGGCTACTTAACATAGTCTTTAGAGAAGAATCAAGTTGGAGAAGCCAGCGTAGAAAGCCAATCCAATATACAATCAAATGCATGCACCTTTTGACTACTCTCTCGAGTGTGCCGTCCATACTCACTGTGATGGATGAATGCAGAAAGAACAATTCTATCTCAGCATAGTGAGGCAGCCCAGGTGCCTGGTGTGTATTTCTTTAGCCTTGACTTAGCTGGCACCAAAGATAAGGTTGTTGAGGATTAGCACTTTAGATGCATGGAGAGATCATCAAACAAAAGAAAAGGAAAACAGCAATGAAATATTTATTCAAAATTTGTTACATTTATTTTACAACCTTTTGACAAATTAGCACTTGGACACGTTCATAAAATTTTCTGACAAAACTACTTCTAGGACAATTTCCTACCAAATAAGTCCTAAAACCAAGGAGCTATTTAGTACTTGGTAGCATTCTATAATCTAGATTCTATCAAAAGTTAGATTCTAGTGAGAATCCCAGGCAATTGTTTCATATTCTATACAGATTCTATGATCAGTCCTAGAATCCACCAAGAAGGATCAATCTTAGAAATTGAAATTATATGGATTTAACAGATTGGATATTCTAAAGGCTCCAGATTTTAGAATGTTTATCCAAGTGCCCCTCATGTCTAGGTTCAAGCTCTAGCATATAAATGCCAAAATCTGCTACTGAGAGTCAATGGTCTTGCAAAAAGTAGTGGCTCTAGGCTTGGCTGCAATATCAGAATATTAATGCAGTTGTTTGTCCTGGCCTTGGTTCTTTATTTTGAGTCAGATCTTCTCCTTTGTCCCCTTTAATTAATTAATTAATTTATTTATTTATTTATTTTTGGTTCCAAGTTTTCATTTTGTTCTTAATTTAAAAAAGTTGAGAGGTAAAGCCTCAGAAATCAATTGATCAGGTATAAAGCTCAAAAGGCAAGACTATGTTATAAAGTTTTTTGTTTTTATTTGAATCAAAGTCCAACTTGGCAACTGAATTTTGGTACAATTACTCTTCCAGTCCAATCATGTCAAAGTTTAATAATTGATGGGCCTAATTCATTGGTTTATGTCCCTTCTGTCTTGGATTATGATTATTGCATAGATAGTTCAATTGTGTGGATGCTATCTGGATGTTTAATCCTAGAAAATTAAATCTAGTGCTGCCATATATCCTAATCCATCTTTCTTAAGATAGTTGTGATCTCCTTCCCAGGACAATACATTTTTGGAAGCCTGCATTGAAAACCATACAAAATCAAACCTTTACATGGATCAAGTTGATTTTGAGCCAGCTCAGAACTGGAGCACAACAATATTGAAAGCTGATGAGCACTATTCAGAGATCAATTGTCAAACCAGGTGGCACAGATGTTTCTTTTTTTTGGATTTACTTGCAGATTTCACTTAAAGTGTGGCTGGAATATGCTTTTCTTTATTATCCTTGTGATTATTTGATTATACATAAAATTGATATAAATATCTTCTTGTCAATCTTCCGATTATATCAATTGACAGAGAGATATTTAAGCCACCCATTCTCATTAGATCTGGGGGAGGAATTTACAATTATCTCTATCAGTTGAGGATGTCCTCGCATGGATCTGAACAAGTGAAAGTTGAGGGAAGTAATATCCTTGGTAAGTTTCAAATTACATGGCGTGCCAATTTGGGTGAACCTGGGAGGCTACAAACACAACATATTCTTGGCAGTGTAAGTTCATATTCTTTTTCTATATTGAAATGGTACTTCATTTATGGAATTATAACATATAATGATGCTATTTTTGAGGAATAAGTTCTTTTCTTTTTCATTTTTTTCTTTCCTCTTTTGGATATGGTTTCATGGACTTACATTTATATACAACATTCCATTATAGATATTTTTCTTTGTTTTCATTGGATGTGGATGTGCATTTTATTTGTCATCTTCCAGTTCTACTTGGATACATGTCAGTGTTTTTCTTGAACCAGTATATAAAAAATTTGAACCTGCAGTTATCACAATTACGAGAACATATTAGAACATTGGCAAGTCCCTGGGCTCATTCTTTTTAGGAGGGGAGAATTTTGCTAGGAGATCTTTTGAAGCCTTTGAAAGGAAGAGGAAGGAGGTTGGGAAGAGTTTGGAGAGGTTGAAGATTAATTGAACTTTGTTGGAGCCTATTTGCTTCTAATGTATTATTGCAAGGTTGGTTTCATTTGAGCTTCTTCTTCTGAAGTCTGTTTTAGTTTGGGTGGGAGTTTTTCTGGTGTGTTTGTGGGGTGTTATCTTAACACCTGTTGCTTGGTTGTATTCATTTTTTTTTCCTTTAATAAAATTTTCCTTTTACCTGTAAAAAAATGTGGTTCCTGAAAAGTTCACACCTAGATTCTAGGTATTTTAATAAACCTCTAGGTGTAAGCTAATAGATTTGGCACTCATGATCTGACTCTGAAGGTTTGAGAAAGATAGCCATGGAAGCAATGTCAATGGTTGGTTGCAGGGGGGGGGGGGATGAGGAGAGAGAATATGGGTCTCTCTCCCATAATGGGTCTATTGAGGATATTTGGGTGTATTGAATGTATTGGTGTTGGGTCCCCATGGGTATGGCCTATGGGGCCTTTATTTATAATGTCTTTGGGCCTCATACATTCTAAATTTTTCTTATATTTGGGTTTTTACCTGTTTTTACCCTTCAATTGATATTCTAGAATATTCTAGCACTTGGGTTCATGCCAGGTCAACCGAGTTAATATACTTTTATAAATTCCACTGTCTTACACTAGGCACAACCCCCTCAATACTTCTTGCATTACAAGAGGAACCTAGACTTCTCTTATCAAACACAGTATAATATGTAGTACTCGTCTTTATTACTTACCAAGTATGCTATTACTTACTACTAAATAATATATGCTAAATTTTGAGGCTTCCATTTTTAATTGACACTCCATTTCGTTTTTTCTGATTATTTTTTTTAACTGTTAATTTCTTGCTAACTATTTTAACAATATTCAAGAGAAAAAAGCCTGGCAAATTAATATTAAAGAAAGAGATAAGCAAAAAAGTTAGAAAAAATAAGAAATAAAAGCAATATGTCATTGAGGTTTAGTTTGGGAACAGTGCAAATACAAATATGTACAGTGCAAAACCTTGAATATGGTCTCTCTAAATCTTAATTTGTACTGTACATATTTGTATTTACACTTTTACACTCTTCCCAAACTGAACCTAACAAACAATTAGGAAACCAAACATCCTGCCCATGTTGCTTGGTGTTTTTAATCCCCATGTCATTAACTTCCTTTTTCTTCAAAGAAGACCAAACTTCTATTCTCTTCTTTCTCCAACCAATAAACCAAAATGCCATTTTACTAAGGAAAGCAAACAAAAAAGAAACAAGCAGCAATATAGTTCTGATTGATTCCAATTTTATAAGAGTATGTTGTGACCTTTTTTTTTTTTTAATTTTAATGACATTACTACATATTACGATGCTTTTTTTCTTTCCTTTCTAAGCATTTCTACCTCTTATTTTTTGTTTTTATTTATTTATATTATTTTACTTAAAACTATTTCTATACCAGACTTTATAAAATCATTGATTTTAAATTTTCTATGGAGGCATTTTAACATTTTTGTTTTAGTGGAATACGAAAAATGATTTTTAGATTTGTGTAAAAGCATCAACTAAGTGAATCACTGAAATTGTTATTGCTATCTAAAATTGTCAGTGTATATATATATATATATATCTTTTTCATAAATTTATGTAATCCTTATTGGCCTTTGTTACAACTTAAAAGTATATTAGTACTGTTTATTCCTGAATGAGATATTTCCACTATGCAATACGACACATCCTTATGGTACCAGCTTAGCACAAATTAAAGTGAAATGTTCAGAGACAGAGACCAATAAAAAGCCCTCTTTAATTATATTGAAGTGAATGCCCTTACATATCCTTACTAGTTACCATAATGTTAGTAGGATCAGGTAGTTATTCATATTTGTGCAAGACTTCTTCCACCTGTGAATGAAAGGATTTTTCTATAAGAGATCCCCCATGGTCTTGTACACCGCTAAAATGATGTAGTTGTAATTGGAATTATATCTCTATGCATTTACTCTTATTTTCCATATATAATATGTATGCATGTATTTACATATGTATGTATTTATTTCTCTTTTCCATCTTTCATGCATGTAAGCCATATCTTGTGTTCATTGGAGGTTCACATCTCAAAAAGATTAATTTGTTCCTTTTGTAGCCAATTTCGCACAAAGAGATCGAATTACAGCTTGTCGAGGTTCCATCCAAAACCATCTCAGGGATGCCCTTTTTGGTAATACTTCACTCCATAGACAATTTTTGGGTTATAATGAGATATAAGTTTACAACCTAATTAACTTGAAACTTCAATACACATCATGTTTTCTTTCAATAACTTGTAGGATGCAGATAAACATGCACCTCTGGAATCTCAGTTGCAGGTTTAGGACATCTCTCCGGACCATAAATTGGGCCACATATGAGCTACTTGGAGCTCCCGAAATGCCCAAGATCCCTAGATTGGATTACTTAAGGGTTGGACTGCATGGGTCCTTTTTTTTATTTTTTTGAAATAATGATGAGTTTTCGTGGTTAAGGTTGATTGTGCAGCCCTATCACTTTTTTGTTTTTTCACATTTTTAGGTATTTTAGAATATATATATATATATATATATATATATATATATATATATATATATATATATATTGTGAATGAGATTTTTTTAAGTAATCCAATCTCATTCACGGGGTTACTTGAAGTGGATCATAATGTGACTTTTCTGATGCCTTCATTTTAAGGGTTTTTAATTATTTGACACTATAATTATAAGATTTCCACTTTATCTTTGAATCAATATAAAGGTCCGTCTATTTACTCCCAGTTAAAGGGTCATCATGAATATATGCCCATTGTACACAAATTAACTGACATTATTTAGGTCTAGATACAGATATATAATTTTGTTAATTTGATGGTTAAGAATCATATGATCAAAGGGTGTCTGTAGGGTGGCAGTTGGATAAGTTTGGGACTTTGGGTGGATTAGAAGTGGGTTGAGGTACAAGCCACCCATTACATTTATCCTAATCAGGAGTAGCCTAACCCTCTGAACTCACACCTAACCAGCACCCACCCAAACCTTACTATTAAAGAACTAGCAAATGTGGATGTGCTTTGAACATGGAAATTTTAGATATGATGATGATGATAATATATGTCTAATTTTTTTCGTACAACTTTTTATATTCCTATGTGTACAAAGGTAATGCTCATTTCTCGCATTTATTTTTGCTTAATAATGATGATTGATGAATATATAATATTATAGGTGTGCCCAAATATTTTCTTCAAAACTCCTGTATTTTTTATAATTTTTTGTGCCTTTATCCTTTTTTAATTCTTATTATTTAATTATGACATCAAGGGTAACATATTTGACCTGAAAGGGTGAACTGTGTTGACCCACCACCAAGCAGTAAAACAATTCCATTTTTGGGTTGGTTTTAGATTTTGTATTTCATTTCCATTATCAATAAAAACAGTTATTGTTTATCACATTTATTTTTCTTGAATATGATTGATATAAAATATTAGAAATGTGTCCAAAACTCCAAATTGTTCTACAAAATTTTTACTTTTATATTTATTTCTATTTTAAAAATTTTAGTATTTAAGTATAACATCATGGATTGACTCGTTTGAAGTAGATGGTTGAATTGGTTACTTGCCACCTAGATGGAAGAAAGGTTTTGTTTTTTGCATTGGTTTTAAAAAGCATGGATTTTATATTGTTAAAAGTAATGGATATAGATCTAATTAGTAGAACTTATTGGTGAGAAATAATAACTTAAATATGGGATTCAGTGAGAGAGAATGGGAGTAGATACCTTAAATATGAGACTTAATGAGGGGGAATAGAGTGCGGTGAAAAGTAGTAGTTCAAATTACATTTTCTGCATTTACAATTATAGAGGGACCAAATTCAAAAATAGGGTATTTTAGTCAAAAAGAAAAGTTTCACTAGCTCGTTCCTACTTTTAATTGTAGTTCAGATATAGATATAGACTTAACATGTTATTTGGTAATAATTTCTTCATCCCTTTGGATTGCCTAACTTAGTGGAGAGCAAGATTGGGACTCATCCTGTCCCTGACTATATAACTAGGTTCCAATGGTTATTTTACATGGGCACAGCTTGGTTAAGGTGTCCGGAACTTACCCTCAAAATTTATCTGTCCAACACAGGTACATCAATCCGCATCATAATCCATTTTGAAGTGCCCATGCGATATAGCCTAAAGGGTACTTATTACCCAACCCAACAAATTTAAATTCCACTCATTAGGTGAATCAACCTTTGGTGAACATGCCAAGTGAAAACCCAAAGCAGACACTTATTTAATGAGTGGATTGAATGGGTTGATTAGAAATTGCCACATGAGACATGTCATGAAAGTTGTGTATCCCATCATTAACACAAAATTGTATAGAAGAAATATTTGCCTCTTTTGCTTTTTAATCTTGAATTACTAGACCCTATAGTCACTTTTCTAGAGTAACAAGTAATTAGCATGACTTGAAAGTTGATCTAATGTGTCTTTTGCAGATACACTTGAAACTCATAAACCAGACAGACAAGGAAATGGGGCCTTTTGAAGTTTGGATGTCCGGAGGCAATTCCTATGAGAAATCTATTACTGTTAATGGACTTCAGAAATTGGTAAGACTTTAATCACCAAGTTATACGACCTATATGCTATCAAGTCAAGCATAGAACCTATTTCAGCAGTTGAATGGTCACAATTGCTGAATGTAATATCATCTGAATTTTTATAGGTTTACATGGTTCTTTAGATGTAGTGTATGACAAGATGAGGTAGTAGATACAACCTCAGACTGCATTTATACAAAGCGATCTTTTCTTCTGCCCTCTAAAACTTGTATGCACTAAAATCTTGTTTTGGCATGTGATTTTTGACATCAGCATCTATGTGCAGGTTCTACCAAAGGTGGAGGCATCTGGATCGACAGATTTCAACCTGGTGAGGAGCTACAACTAGTTTTAACATTCTAAACCAGTAGTTGGGAGTTGGAATTTGGAGTTTTTCTTAAGTTACTACTGATAAAAAATTAGTGTTAATGTCTTTTTGAAGGGGATAAACAAAGACATGTTTTTCTATGCTTGCAGCTTGGGGCTATTGGATACTTAGAGCGTTAAGTGCATTTGTTGGGTGCTTACATTGCATGCATTTCTATGTGCGTAGAGAACATTGTTAAATAGGTTTTTGTGTGCTTCTTGGTAAGATCTTTTCTCTTTATTGCAGAACCTGATTGCCACTAGACTTGGGGTTCAGAAAATCACAGGAATTACAGTGTTTGACGTAAGAGACAAGAAAACATACGATCCTTTACCAGATCTGGAGGTTAGTGGTCTGTAGCAATTTTGTTAGTCCATTGTTTTCTGACATACAGGTTTCCAAAAACAGGAGGATTGAATGCTTTTCTGATCCTTGAATATGAAAGTGGCAACAAGTATTGTTCTAACAAATTGTTTGACCATGGATTTCATGTTGCAGATATTTGTTGATGCAGATTGATTTATTGATGCATTTGCTTCTCAGCTTTCGAAGTATTGGTCTGTAGAGGCCATAATTCTCCTCCTTTTTCAGGGATTGTGGGGTTATTATCCGGGAGATCCACTAGAGAATTGATTCCTTCTCGTTGCAGGAAGGAATGCTCCATGCTCAGATAATGCATCATCCACGCTCTTTGCAAGTGGTTCTTTCATTGATCACAAGATCCGCTGGGACTTGACCTGTAGAACGATACCTGCGCTTTGGCAGTTCATGGCTTTTATTTATTACGTTGTTAACTTGGGTCATCGTGTGGTTTTAGATTTTGGACTTCACTTCCCCACTGTAAGAAGAGCACAGTCATGATGTTCTGGTAATACTTAAGAAATCTTTACAATGAAATCATTTCTAGTAGAATTTCTCTTTCTTATACACAAAAGTCGTTTCACTGGTAAACCTGTATTAACAATAATACACACGCTATGCACCTGATTGCCATTTCGTATTAGGATACTCGATGGTTAGATACTCTTTTCTAGCAAGATAACAATAATCATTATTTCAACAAAATAGTTACAAAATATGAGAAATATTATCATCGAATGAGTCAAATTGTTCAAAGCTACATATGGAAGTCAACAATCCAAAACATCAAAGACGACTATTACCATCTGACAATCAGGTTTACTCATCATCATCATCATAAACCCTTGTCCCAACTATTGGCTACATGAATCCTGTTCACCACTAAGACAATCAGGATGCATGTGCATGATCAAAGCTTTAGCACCTTCCTTTATCTCGATTTGGGACTGCAGTGTAAGACTGCGTGCTGGGCCGCCCTTGATCTGATTTCAGATGGTCCTCATGTCCCACTTTTTTTATGACATGAAAGGACCACCACTATTGCTTGATTTGAGAACCCATTTATCCATTTGTTGAATCTCAAACATGGAGTTGTCAGAAGACTCTATAACCGATCCAACTCATACTTTGGCTTTGGGAAAGACATTTGCAACACTTCACAAGTGTTGTAGTTTTTATGGTTTAACAAGGACTCAATAACCTTTAGACTTAGGTCTGAAAATGAAGAATGATATGCATATTTTTGCCTAGCCTAAGAAGGTAGGTTGGGCCCTTAGATGGAAAGGTCTACTATGGATCTGTTACAGATAATGTTCTAATTTTACACCCATAGGATAGTCATGACTTAGGGGGTGCAAATGGATACGATCTGAGACCCGATTTTATTTGGTCGAATTTGGATTATCCCTGCTTGGATCTTCCAATTGGATCGGATAATATGATTCGATCAGAAATCGGATCAGAGTTGGATCACCCTTATCCAATCTGAGAAGATCTAATCCAATGTATATTATATATTTATAAATATAAATATATAATACATATATATGTTATTTATTTATTTATAAATATATTTTTATACTACATTTTTATAAATTTGTTATATTATTTATTTTTTATAAAAAAAAACATGTATGTATAATAAAAAATACTTATATTTTTGTTTTTACTTTATTTAAATTAGTATATTTTATTTTTCTTTTAATAATTTATTAATTTTTAAAGAAAACAAGTTGGATCGGATCAAATCCGAAGACACGACTTACTGATAGGGTTCAAATTTATTGGGATATGCATGGATAGAGTAGAAAAATTAGGATAGTACGAATACATGGGAAAACTCAAATAAATCCTAAAAATACGTTATAACAATAAGGTATGTAAACATAAAAATCACATACTTCAATAATTTTATATAAAGTAGGAACTACTAGGACATTCAGAACAAGTCACATATGGAATGTATATCTTAATTTTTTAAAAAATAAATATAATTATTGTTTATATTTATAAAATATATAAATTTTAATAATCCATTGTTTTTTAATTTTGCTAATAAGTATGAGCAAAGAAGAGAAAATATAAGTTAGAATATAGAACTCAAATAATTATGACAAGTAATTGAAGCATGGTCTTGTGGTAGGTTTATTGCTACCCAACTTTTTTTTTTTTTTTTTTTATCATAAGTTTCCTCCCAACCTAGATACTTAGGTTTTGCCTGCCAAAAAAAGGCCTCCTAAATACTTGGTTCAAATCTCCTTGTTTGTGGACGTTTTGGGAGTTCAAGTAGTGAATTGGAATGTTTAGAAATTCAGGTACCAAAGTGAGACTTGGCCCAAAATACAGGGCACTGGTCTGCAATTTACACTAAAAGTTAAATTGGGTTGATGAAGTGAGAAAAATATAATGGGAACTGAATTAGATCTATACAGTATCAACCATTTCACCTGTACTGCGTGCCACTAAACTACAAAACCAATATATATGAGTCTGGATCTCCTGCCCAAAAGAATTATGCCCACGTCTATCCACATAACATCGCAGTTATACATAGGGAACATCTCATCCTCCTATATAGTATTATGCACGGGGAGATGTTCACAATGCATGGAGGTAATGTATTGTGGATTGACGTGGACATAGTTCTTATGGGAGGAGATCCGGAGTATATATATATAGGTCAACATTACCAATCCATATTGATAAATAAACCATGGCCCCAAAGGCCCAAACCACAAACTGGTGAGGGCCATCAGTTTGACGTGGGAATTCAATCTTGATTCAAATACATTGGTGGCACATGTTAAAGGCAATCCAACACTCTAGATTCTAGGCAAGAAACTCCTCAAGAGAAACTGAGCATCTGGGCATGTACATTTTCGTCTTCTTGTGACTAGTATACATGGCAACTGAGCAAAATCCAATTGTCCATAGAGGGTGCTCTCATGCATATAGGAAGTAGCCGACATGGATTAATGGATACCTAAACCTTTTCTTTTTTTTTTTCTTCTTTTTGGAGTTTCATCAAGGAAAACGACGAAAGATTTTAAACCAAAATGAAGCCTATGGTTATTTAATTATTGACCGGAGGCGGAGGGTTCCGATCATTTAAGCCCATGCTCTTGAGTCTTGCCTTGCTAGTGAAGTGAAGGCCACTTTATTATTAGTATACTTTTCTGGATTCCCTTGTATTTTTTAAAAGTTGCTTTTGCCAAATGAAATGAAGCTCCCTTCGCAAGCTTAAGCTTAAACTTAAAGTTTTATTATCTCTCTTCGTCCTGTGATGTGGGGGTTGATTGGTTAAAATTCTTTTTAGTATCATATTCGTTAAAATTCTTTTTAATGTACCGAGTTCAAATCAACCCCATAGTTTCCTACAATGTCCCAGAGCATATTTTTGCCCTGTATTGAAATCATCTCTCACTGATAATAACAGAAGTGATGAGACATCATCAGAAGATGTTCCTAATACACAACGGAGAGTGCTGTGGGACATTGTGAAAAACTATCTTGTGGAGGGCTGATTTCAACTCCTAGTACCACTTAAGTCTCAATGGACATGAGATAACGCTGTTGGGGGGCCAGCAGCATACTCTCTTTGGACGGGACACATCCACCTATTCACGCCCATATCTTTCTTTTTTTATCAAAATAAAGTAAAACAAAATTATTAATTTACCCACTCTCGTGGTAACGTGGCATATGAAATTTTATTGATTACTTTATGCCATGGTGCTAGGTCTTTAGTGTAGGAGATTTAGATACACGGCGTGAGTGAAAATATATCTACATGTTCATTGGCCTTATCTGCAGATATAATCATATATACAAGTTCATCTATACTTTTAAAATTTATATATTGTATATTCATTTCATTTTCACACAAGTTGGTTTGAATGCTATGCTTTTACTAAATAGTCCTAGATTCAAGTCTCATACAACTGATTTTTAATTAATTTTGTTCATTTTTTGTTAGAACAAATTAGGAATACAATGACAAAGTTTACATATATTTAGTTCATTTTATTAATGATATAAAATATTTTAGTCATTTTTAAGTTTAAATTATTTATACTATCTAATATCCAAATGCAATCTGATGGTTTCAAATTTGAACGTAAACGAGTATATACTATTCAATTCGATCCATTTGCAGTCCTAAATGAACCTTTTTTGTTTGGGCATAACATCTTCAAAGCTTAATTTGAAGGCTAATTTCCTTCCCTTACTCCTCGTATGGGGAATTCCAAATCAGACAGAATAAGAAATTTCTGGAGTTGTGTGGAACTTTGGATCTCTGTTTGGGACCCTAACCCTTTGGAGAGAGAGAGGAGATAATTACGAAAATTATGTTATTTTGGTTCACCATATCATATTATGTACAGGCATTGAGACAGAGGAGATGGGGAATTCCAAATCAGACAGAATAAGTAGTTTCTGGAGTTGTGTGGAACTTTGGATCTCTGTTTGGGACCCTTACCCTGTGGAGAGTGAGAAAGAGAGAAGAGATAATTACGAAAATTATGTTATTTTGGTTCACCATATCATATTATGTAGTGTCATTGAGACAGAGGAGATGGGGAATTCCAAATCAGACAGAATAAGTAGTTTCTGGAGTTGTGTGGAACTTTGGATCTCTGTTTGGGACCCTTACCCTGTGGAGAGAGAGAAAGAGAGAGAAGAGATAATTACGAAAATTATGTTATTTTGGTTCACCATATCATAATATGTACAGTCATTAAGACAGAGGAGATGGGGATACAGTGATACAGACATACAGCAGCCATCTGATACACATGTTATACATGCATAATCTTAAGGAGGGACCCACGTGGAACCTAGAGATCGGTAATCCAGACTCGAGAGGAAGAAAAGAAAACAAAAACAGAACGATGTAGAAAGAAAAGAAAGTAAAAGGAAAAGGGTGTTTGGTGGGGCCAGAGTGAGTGTGTGTTATATTGATCACATTTTGCACCAAGCCACCAACACAACACACTCGGCCTTCTCTTCTGTTTGTCTTGGTTGATATTTTAATTCGAATCCCATGTCATCCAGTTGGTCTCGCTTCCGACACGTGGCATGCTGTGGATCCTCGAGTACGCATCAACCTTAAAATTGGCCCCACACATCACCCCTTCACTATCAACCCTGGGCATCGCCTTCACCTTGTTCATCGGATGTTCGAAGCTCATCAGTCCTCCTTCGCTGTGGAACATGAACCCTGCACCACCACCACCAAACCCTTACGTCATAAATCATAAATCATAATTAGGTCCCACACACTCTCTGAGCCCTTTATTTCTGTCCTACGCTACTACTGGCATGTAGGTTGTACACATTTCTAATTAATTAATTAATTTTGTAAAGAAAGGTTAGTAAGATGTATTTGTTGTGGGCCATGACTTTTAATCACCAAAATGCCCCTTACGTACCAGTAGGAAATGGCGCAAAGGATTTTGCGCAGCTTCCTTTTATGACCTCCAACTCGTCGGAAATTACCACCGACCCGTCCGCTGCAATGCCCCAGTATAGTTTAACCCCTCCATCGGAACCCTGCCAAACCCAAACCAATTAAACCACCATGGAGAGAGAGAGAGAGAAACAGACGACAGACACGGTGGCCGGTGGGCGTACCAATGCAGCAAAGACGGTACCGGCCTTGCTATCGTAGATGACAAAAGCGAAGCTGCCTTCGAGATCCTTGACGACCTGGTCAGCCGGGTAAGGCCCACGGTCCCGGAGAGTACGGTAGGCCTCGATCACGAAGGTGGCCTCGTTGGTGTTCTTAGACAGACCATATTGCCTGATCAGGGTGCATAAGTTGTTCAAGCTCCCCAGAAACAGGCAGTATATGTCATCAAACCCACAGAACAACCTGCAATTTTCAACAGATTAAAAAAAAAAAAAACTCATTTTTTAGTCATTAGTCCTGATCTAAAGAGTTGAGAACCAGAACCCATCAGGCATCAGCTGGAGACGTGGTGTCGTTACCTCTGGTGAATGGAGTAGGAGCGTTCGGGGCGAGCGTAAGCCAGCACCGCCGCGTTAGCAAAGCTCATGGAGAAATTGTTATAGGGATGAGAAGAGAGGAACTCCCTCAGAGTCTCTTCCGGTGTCTTTGGCTTTCTACTCACCCTCGATGAGGCAGGGCTATTCAGCTCCTGCGGAGGATGAGCGAACGCCTTATGAAATATAGCCAACATTCTTCTTCTTCTTCTTCTTCTTCTCTTCTGTATTTCTTGTTTCTTCTCCTGAGAGAAACCGAGAAAGCAAAGCAATGAAGATTGAAGAGAAGGATGTGTTTGGTATAAATAGGACTCAGACCATAGACGGAGGCCGCGCAAGCTGCCAAGCTGTACTGGTTATGGTATGCCCAAGTTTTCTGAGCTTAGTCACTATTCCTAGATCCTCGTGCTGTAGGGGATAAGGTTCCTTTTTTTTTTTTAATCCATCGTTTCTACTAGCGTAGTCCGTAGACCCCACAAGGATCTTCTGATCTTCGTTGATTTGGAATCTTACGGGCTACGGTACAGTGTGTAGGATGTTTCTGTAACTCAGATTCCTAATCCAGAAACACTGGATAATAATTAGGCGTCCAAACCTTATCCAGAACGGAGACAGTGACAACGCGCCGAGTCAGCAAGCCCCTTTACTCAACGCGACTCGCGGTAGGTTAGAGTTAGGATAATCTGTGGATGGAATTTGGGAGCACGGTATGGTCGGGCCGCGGTTATTTACTTACTTGACAATCAATAGCCACGTCAGATCTGACATTACCACGTGAGAAAATAATCTCTATTATGTTCTTTTCCCCTTATTAATTTGTGATAATAGGGGCTTTCTTTTCTTCGGTGGCTCGTACTTTACACGTCATTACCGGTTAAATTGTTGTTCATTAGCCACGTGGCCCAAGATATTTCTATGGGCCAAGTCCAATAATGTCTATCAGATGTGATGTGATGGAAAGTTGGAAACGATGAAATGGATTGTATTTTGTACGCCGCATAAGACACGATCGAGATCGTAAAGCCGTTCGTGGGCCATGTTTAAGATGAGTTAGTGGAGTGGGAGTAACGTTTGGGGCCCATTTATCCAACGGTTGAGGTTTGTTTTTCCTGGAAAAAAAGTGAAAGTAAGGGGCATAAGGCGGAAAAAAATTCATACACCTGAAATTGCGCCAACTGTATTCAGCTTCCTCCTGTCGAGTCGAAGTGTTGATAGTTTGTGGATTCTTAAAACGGTTTGCCCGGTACGATGGGTCCATCCAAAAAGTAGAGCTAAGAGCAGCATGGGAAAACGGGTCGCTCTCAGTAGTGTGGACTGTGGATCCACGTCATATCCATTTACATAATCGGGCCGGTTAAATATTTGTCTTCCACCCGGCGGTGAATAGGGATGCAAGTTGGGCGGGTTGGGCCGCGTTTATGGTCAATCCAGGCCCAGCCCTAAATTTTGGGCTTAAGGCCCAAGCCCAGCCCGAGCCCGATGACAAGCCCAATTTTTCTAACTTGTGCCCAGCCCGCCCTGTAATTTGATGCATTCAGGTTGGACTCAGACCTGGGCCGGGTTCGGGTTGGTATATATATGCATTTATGCAAATATATATACATATATTTATGTATATATGTAAATATGTATACAAAATATCTATACAAAAATTATATTTATACTACTTTTAAAAGTACAAATGACCTCTAGAATATTTCTGGAATTTTCTAAGGACAAAATTTACACCTCTATATTTAAATTTATTGATAAAATATGAGGGCAAATAGGGTAATCGGTTCTTGATATTAAATGAGTTAAAGAGGTAAATTAAAGATATTCAATGCAATCAATTCTCTCTCATTAAATCCAAATTTAAGTTATTAACTTGCATTTATGTTCATTGAACGATATATTTAAATCATTTTTTGTTTCTTCTCATCATTAAGTTCTATTAATTAAATCCATACTTAATAAATTAATAAATCCAATAACATAAAAGCTTATACTTTTAAAATCTACCCATTAAAATAGTGTTTTCATCTAGGTGGTGATAAGAAATTAAATCATTTTGGGTTAATCCAGGTTGCCATGATTAAATAATAAAATTAAAAATAGATAAAATGAAAAAATAGAAATTAAAAAAAATTGGAAACATTTTTAACATACATATTAAATAATAATAAGTATGATAAATAAGAAATGTTTTCATTAATGATGGAAATGGAATGTAAATTTTAAAACCAATTGGAAATAAAAATATTTTCCTATTCTCTCTAATTAAATCCTATATTTAAGATATATTTTTCTCATCCTTAAATTCTTGTAGCTAAATCTACAATATTAATTTTAATAATATAAAAATAAATATTTTAAAAAATAATTTGCTCCCGGTGGTGGGTAAGCAATTCGACCATTTGGGGTCAAATGGATTAATAAATAATGTCATAATTAAATAATAAAAATTAAAATAAATAACTATAAAATGTAAGAAGTATTTTTATTAATGATGAAAACAGAATGCCAAACTCAAAATCTACCTAGAAATGAAATGATGTCATAGTCAAATAATAAAGTTTTTAATAATAAAAAATACAAAGAATCATAAAAAAAAAGATAGAGAAAAATTTGAGTACATATCTATGTTATATATTTATAAAAAATAAAATATTGGGTACATCTCTAATATTGTGCATTCATTATATTGAATAAAAATAAGTTTTATACATAAGAAATAATTTTATCAATGATGCAAATGTAATACAAAATTTAATGTTAACCTAGAAATCAAACAATTTTTTTAGATAGTGGGTTAGTGGTTTGAGTCAAATAATGTTATAGACAAACAACTAAGTGTGATAAATAAAAAATATTTTATATAATGTAAATGAAATATATAATTTAAAGGTAAAATTATAGTCAAAGTTGGTTGTACATTTAAGAGTTGGTCCAGAAACCAACAAAACTCTGACAACCATCTCTACATTTCAAATTATAAAAATCTCCGGCATGTCATTAGAGGCTTATGTGGTTGTTGCCAACATAGGACTCTTAGCCCATGTTGGACACAACAAGAAACCTAAATCGAAAATAGGTTAATAGGTTTTAAGTTTTCCTCTCAATCCCTTTGTCTCTTGATCTCCCTCCCTTTTCTCTCACTCTCATAGTCATCTCTCGATATACCACTCCCTCTGTCTCTCCCACTCTCATAGCCAAATCAAAATCTCTGTCTCTCTCTCTTGTTCTCCCTTAATCTTTCTCAATCTTCTTCTTCACCCTTTCTCTCGGTCAATATATCCTTATTCCTCAATCCCTATCATTCTTCAGTTGGTGTAAATTTCATAGTTAAGAGCTTCTTGTGAATTTTTGTTAAATTGGTGTAAAAATTTTTTAACCATACCAAGTTGGTTTCATGTTCTTTTATACAATCTGATTAATACCATATAATTATGTAAGAAAATTAAAAAACTAGAGAGGAAGTAGGAGAGAAATTGAGAGAGAATGATAGAAATTAAGGGAGAATGAGAGATCGACTGAGAAAGAGAACGAGAGAGATTAAGGGAAAACAATAAATAGAGAGAGAGAGAATGAGAGAAATTGATATAGAGAATGTAAATACAGAAGCCAAAAACCATTTTTATTTATTTTCAAATCACATGGTCGTTGTGCAGATAAAGATGACTATGTTTGTGAGAGAGAGAAACTAAAAACATTTTTTTTTCAATCACCTAATATTAAAGGGCAATTTCAATATGAGCTTTTTGTTGTGTCCAACATGGATTAAGAGTCCCATGTTAGCAATAGCCACATAAGCCTCCAATGGCATGGCGAGGGTTTTTATAATTTGATATATAAAGCTGGTTGTTAGAGTTTTGTTGGTTTATAGACCAACTTGTAGCCTGATTTTAAATGTACAACCGGCTCCAACTATAATTTTTCCTAATTTAAAATTAATCCAAAAGCAAAGTTATTTTCTTATCTAGATGTGGGTTAGTGATCTAACCTTTCAAAAAAAAACCATGATGTCATAATTAAATAATAAATATTTAAGTTTATCTTTCATCATATTGTTACTTTTGTTAATTTTTAATTTCTATCTTAACTATGATATATCTAAAATTCAAGTAATTAATATAAAGAAAAAATTCTCACATGCAATGCATGTGCTTAATTACTAGTATACAAATATATATACATATAAATATGTATGCAACATTTACATATATACACATATATGTATAGATGTATATAATTGGGTCGGGCTCGGGTGGGGTTCGGGCTGCCTAAGGGCTAGGCCTAAGTCTGGCCCAAAAAATAAAAAAGCCTGACTTCTTGAGCCCGAACCCAGCCTGAGGACCGAAAATCCAAACCCAATCTGTATAAATTTCTGGATTGAACCGGTTTGAACTCAGGCTGGGCCCGTCCAAGTTGCACCCCTAGCGGTGAATGGGCATTCAAGAATATGGGCTCTTTCCTCGCACTCACCTCATATCAAATTGTAGTCGTGCACTGGTAACATCTTCCATGAGTTAAAAACATATAAATACAAAAAGATATTCTCAATGTGCAGCATGCTCTGAAATTGGTGTGAGTAGGATTTGTGAAGAAACCCAAATTCTAATTTTAGGGTTTAGATATTTATGGATTTAGTCTAAATTTTTAGGGTTTAAACTTTAGAGTTGGGGGTTTATAGTTTAAATATGAAAGTCAAGAGGCGGTCAGACAGCTTTTATCCGACTATGGTAGGAACCAAGTATTGCCTATAGAACGGAGCATAAAATAAAATGCATTATATATATATATGGTGAGATGATGCATACGTGGTAAAGGATAAAGGATAATGCATACCTGGTAAGATGTATAAAATGTCCAAATTTTGATTCTATCCCTGTTGTTGTCGGATTCAAGTCGGGTTTAGTTATAGAAAACAATTTTGTGAACCAAATACGGGTATGAGTTAGGTTGAAAATCAGGTGAACGGGGCCCATTGCATTTTTCTGGATGCCTTATTACAAATGAATCGAATTCAAATTGAAAATTGCTATTGGTTACAAGGGTTAAAGTATCGATATGTATCGGCTCATATTGATTAATATGTATTGTTCTAAAATTTCTTTGGTATGTTGTGGATGTATTATGGTCTGACTGATTTAGGGCCTGATATTGCATTTTGTTAGTATATTAAACAAATAAAAAACTTTAATAATATATTTTATCAATAGAATGATTATGATTTGAGCATTAATACAGCTTTGGCTATAAGGTTGAAAAACATGATATCCGAAAAACTTATAAGCAATAAATGGTAATCACACCAATCATGTGGATTTTTGTCAAAATTCACATCAGATTTGATGGGTGAAAGCGTTTCTGGTTAAAGCCTTTTTTGGCATTATATATTTTTCATATATGGCTTTAAACAGAATTAAATGGTGAAACGAGAATGGTGTAGCAAATCCCATATAATTAAAATAAGGTTAGGATGATGACAACGATAATTAATTAATAAAATGAACTAAAAAGTTGTTTGATATGATATATCATAAATAAAATGGTCTAAAAATTAATTCCATGTGACTTCAACTTATTGATTGAAATGCAGCATTGGGACCGACTTTACCAACAAAAGATACATTATTTTATCCCAAAAAGAAAAAAAAAATATTAGAAACGGATGAGATAGTGATGCTATCATGATCAGCATAATTGAATTGAATTTTTAAATTCAAAATTTGAACAAGTGGATGCCATTTTTAAGCCCTGTAAAAGAAGAGAAGAAAAAGAAGGCTAAAGGTGGACGATTGGGAAAACAAGACCTGGTTTTGAATCATCGGACCTTAACATCAGATGGGCTGTATTTGGAGATGGGTACATAAAAATTGAAAACTCAAGCCCATTAAGTCTTAGTGGGGACCCGATCAATGGTTGGCCCTGCTTCTTGGTACAGGTGGCAAGCGTTGGTAAAGGATTAGGATTTAAGGAGCTAGTGACGAATGGATTCCACACTTCCCATCTAATGATGTTGTAAAACCTATATACAGTTTTACTAGTTACGAGGCTTCAGATTGTTAAGGTAGGCTGGGTCTCCCCGATCTACCCCACCAACCAGTAACCACCACCCCAAGTCCCCAACCCAATTTTGTTGATTGGGTTGGCAACATTTGCTCCGCCCACAAGAATTTCAATTCTGTGGGCTAATTGATAAGATGAATTTCCTTTTTCTTTTCTATGCATTATTTATTTACTAATTGATATATAGAGATGAGGATAAAGTTAAGGACCATTCGTTGTTATTGAATTTACCTTTGCAAAACCCAGAAACGAGAATCATTTAGGGCTGGCTCACGGGATTGGTATTGTCTTGCATTGGGATTATGAAGTTTCCGTGATTGTACCACATCACATCTAGCGAAATATAATCCAAGGTCATTAATGAGAAGAGAACAATAGAAGCATGTGACGAAGATGAGATTGTTTATGCAGTCAAATGAGATTACTTGGTCATAACGGGAAATGGGTGATCATTGGTGCAAGTAGAAGACTCCACGATAAACATGTCCACCAAGGACACCTGACCTGATTACAATTTGACAAACCGTGCTGTGTGCATGAGTCTGTATCCAACCCCACAAAATTGGATTGGAATTCATTTAGGCTGTTGTATTTGGTTTGGAAGAAACCTAGGAAAATTTCCCCACCTTTTCTTTTAAACCAAACACAGTCTAAAAAAAATAGAATATTTTGGTAGCATTTCCCCAAACATCACGGAGTCATAAATGCTTGAATTGCCAATCACCCTATTTTTCCAATTTGTTCCTCAGAGAACGCTCCTCACACCAACCTCACAGCATTCGTACTGTGGAGTGTGGAGGCACTCTGTACTAAGAGCAAATCGAAATTTTCAATCCGCTACATTAATTATTAACTTTTCTAAGACACATAGATTGAAGAATTTACACAGTATCGGGCCTGGCCCTTCAGGCCCAGCCCGACCAAGTTGCTGCACTATCAACGTAGAGTGGGGTATGAAGGAAAGCATGCGAATGTCTCTGTTCATGTTTTTGCCCTTAACGCATCTTTTCACTTCGGAGCTAATTCCTGGTATAAGGAAAGGCTTATGCAAAATCATCAAACCTTCTACAAGACCATGTTAAGCCAAAAAGAGATGGTCATTTAGACCCTTACTTTAGATGCTTATTAAAAAATAAATTTTATTATCTTTCAAGTAAATTACTTCAAGGATTTTATCAAATTAGAGTCATTAAATTAATATTAATTAATTTAATAGTAAATAACTAACAATAATTAAGAGTAAATTCTTACTTAAACACTAACTTGATTAGATTAATTAATAGTAAATCAACAATCACTTAAACTAGTTTACTTAATTTTAGGATTGTCATTGGGTGGGTCTAGGTAGAACCAATTCCAAACTGATTATTAATCAGGACAAAATCACAAACCCAACTGTCCTGCTTAATAGTTGGGTTTATTGGGTCTATAATTGATTATAGTGAAAACTATATTTATTTATTTAAGCAATAACTTAAAATTTACATTTTGATAATATAACAATAATTAAAATGATAAAAAAAATACCAAATTATTTATAAATTAATATATTAAACATTTTAAACTAATATTATCTATCAAATTTACCATTTCATTCATAAATGGTTCTAGGTCTGAATCGATTTGGGACAAGCAAAATCTAGAACTGACCCAATTATTAGTCGAGATAAAACCATAGAGCTAGAACCGTTATAATCAGTATCGATCAGTTCAAGTTTCTTAGAAAGACCCAATCCATTGACAGTCCTACTTAATTTCTTTAATTACATTATTTACTTATCTTAGTTTACTTGATTAACAGTAAATTTACTCAGTTACCCTAATTAGCTTTGATTGTTTAAGTACTTAGCTTAATTTACTAAATTGACTTTAACAATTGTTTAATGTATACGGTTGGCTTAATTTATTTAATTGTCTTAATTCACTTGATTGCATGGTTTTAAAATCGTTGTTTACCCAAATGGTCGAAACATTTAATCCGAAAACTAATAAACTGTTCGGTTCCATTTTATACTTGGCCTTGAATTTTCTAAAAAGACGTAGGCTTGGTTAGCAAACTGCTAATCTGGATGGTTGAACTGCTAAACTGTTTGACTCAATAAATGTTTTTGGATCATTTTTTATTTTTCAAAACATCACAGGCTAGTCTGTTCAAATTCGGTGGTCGAACCATTAACCTAAAAACCAGTGGCTAAAGTGGTTTCATTTCCATTTTTTGGTCAATTTTTTAAAACCTTACTTAATTGGATTAATTTACTTATTTAAATTGATTAATTTTGTTTATTGAATTTACTTAATTAATTTGGGCTACTTGGGAGTTCTTAAGTTAAAAACAAATGCTTATTCAAATAAACATTTATTTGCATTTGGCACCCAACTTTTTCAAGTGCTTATTTTTTAAAATAAGCACTTTTTTTATTTTGGGTATTTGATAGTCTTTTTCTCTAATTAGCACTTAAATAAGCATTTGTGATTATTTTGTCTTTCATTTTCTTTCAAGTTTTCAAAATGTACCATTTGAAAACACTTTTATAAAAGTACTTTTATGAAATCACTTTTACAAAAGCATTAAGCACTTTTAAGAAAGTACCCTTATGAAATCACTTTATAAAGTGCTTTAATAAAGTTCAACTAGGGATAATTTTATAAGTGGTATTTTAAAATTCAATTAGGATTAATTTTGGAAAAAAAATTGAATAAGCGCTTATTGTATAAACACTTAAAAAAAGCTAGAAATTGAGACTTAAAAAATAATCCATTATTTTTAAAATAAGTACTTATTTCGGACTTATTTCTCTATCCCTAATTAATTTAATTTAGTTATGCAATTGCTTAAATTACATAATTCGCTTATTTTACTTCATTATATTCATCAGTGTAATCTATTCAATTTACTCAATTTAACTTTATGTCATAGACCCCTAAAGAAATTTATTTAACTATTATTAAAGTGGTTAAAACTTTAGGGGTTTTTATGGCCTTTACAAACTTAGAGTGTCACATAATGATGAAAG
The DNA here is from genome assembly GCF_056320005.1 of Nelumbo lutea. Classification (NCBI taxonomy): domain Eukaryota; kingdom Viridiplantae; phylum Streptophyta; class Magnoliopsida; order Proteales; family Nelumbonaceae; genus Nelumbo; species Nelumbo lutea. Next base: position 136,829,348 of record NC_142684.1, on the reverse strand, counting down.
AAGATTTGGCCCGACCTCTCTATTACGTGACACGTGGCAGAAACAACAGCTCGGCAAAAGGGGCCAAGCCTAGGCGGGAACAAGGGGACGAGCGGACTGAACTCCCTACCGGGGGCCTGAACTCACCCCTTGTAACAGCTCGGGATACATTTCGCCGAACTGACATTGTAACAGCTCGGGATACACTTCGCCGAATTGACTACCCTTGTAACAGCTCGGGATACACTTCGCCGAACTGACCCTTGTAACAGCTTGGGACACTTCGCCGAACTGACCCACCTTGTAACAGATCGGGATACACTTCGCCGAACTGACCCTTGTAACAGCTCGGGACACACTTCACCGAACTGACCCACCTTGTAACAGCTCGGGATACACTTCGTCGAACTGACCCACCTTGTAACAGCTCGGGATACACTTCTTCGAACTGACCTGCCCTATAGATACCTTCGAGCTCAAGACCGCCATGCTCAGCACTTCGCATCACTTGGCACCAAAACCAAACAAGTCGTACCACGCCTGACACTAAGGAAGTTCGTGCCCAAGGGCGCCGCGCCTGACTGACTTGGGATCTGACGTTTGGCGGTAGCACCCTGAACGGCCACCTGCCACCGCCACTGACACCGCCATCTCTAGTTAGATGACGGTTAGGCAGTGATGGTTTTGTCTCAAGCAGAAAGGACGACGGCCAAATTGACAAGCACAAGGGTGATCATACTTGACCTGACAAGGGCCCCGGGACGAGTGCACGAAGTGATTATAAGAGCCCCCTGCCCCCCGACAACGGGGGTATGCAAACTTTGCGCTATCTGGTATTACCTTTCTTTTGAAGGATTCTAACTTGAGCTTCGGAGCCTCTACACCGGGTTCCCCCCCGGAGCTTCCCCATCTCCTCTGTTTCAGGTTCCCTGCTACCCCGTTCGGAAGCAAGGTAGCGGACAACTAAGACCGGTCGGACAGGTTCCCTTGAATCAGGGAAAGTAGCGTCCCTACTTTTTTGAAGAGCGTAGTTCGGCGTCAATACGCTCCTAAACTCCCCTTGAGCTCCCGAGCCTGAGGGCCCAGCTCGTGTATGAGCATACCCGGAGTGAGCAGGAGCACTTGAGTATGCAGGAGCGCCCGTATGAGTGGTCTCAGCGTAAGGCGCCCCGACAGTTTCGTGCACCGGTGGAGTCACTTCGGGCTCCCTAAGCAGATCCTCTGGTGTATGGTCTGGAACTTGGGGCTCCTCATCCAGGGGCAGCTCGGTACGAGTTCGCTTGGCGACCCGGTTCCTCCTCTTCATACCTTGAAACAGACGCCCCCCACGAGTTCTCTCCGCGTCCATCACACCTGCAGAAACGAGTTCATCAGAAAAAATGAAATAACAAAGCAAGCAAGAAACCGCATAGCTAGAAACCTACCCGAACTCAGGCCGGCTACAATAAGCTTGGCCTCCGTTAAGTAGTGGTGGCACTTTAAGCCTTGCCGCGCCCATTGCCGGAGGCCCTTAACCGTCTCTTTATCAAGAGTCACGCCTAAATCGGGAGCGACCTCACCCCACCCGGTCTGAAAAGGCCATCCTTGTGCACTTCGCACGCCGAAGTAGTCCCGCTTCCATGCCGGGACCTTGTTAGGAAGATCGTAAAGAAGCTTAAAACCCTGGCGAGGAGTAAGGTAATACGCCCGTCTCCCCCCAGGAAGAGGACCCGCCTGTCTCTTGAGCATCAAGATAGAGGGGAATATCTCTAGGTCCAAGGGGAAGTTCTGCTCGCAAAAAAGGGAAACTGTCCCCACCAGGTTCCGAATAGAGTTCGGATGAAGCTGGCCAATGGTGACACCGAAGTGGTTTATGACTTCGACGAGAAGGGGACGGAAAGGAAGTCGCAACCCTGCAGCGAGCTGCTCTCGAAAAATCACGATCTCGTCGGGACCGTGTTCCCAAGGAAAGCTACCCGAAGGAATGAAATATGTGTACCCCCCAGGAAGATTGTAGGACAGAAGTATGGATTGAAGCCCCTCAGGCGTCATGGTCGAAGGACCAAACCTGTCTAGCATCCGACCTCGGCGGGAGGTAGACGCCAAACTGCCCGAAGTGACTCGGCCCACTGGTTCATAGTCCTCAAGCTCCACCTCAGGATCACTGAGGCAGTCTAGGGACACGGCTCGGTTGGTGGAACCTACGTCGGCCCTACTCGAAGAATCGTCTGAGCTATCAAAGCTAGACATTGGGGAAAAGATAGATTCAAGAAAGTACTCACCGGAAAGTTTGAAGAACAAGCCAAAGAACCGTGAAGGCTGTATAACCAGCCTTGATGCAAACTGGAAAAGACTTGGACGCGAGTTGAAAGGTTGGACGCGAACTCAGTAGACAAACCGCAGAAGTGACAAACCAACCGGGGTCCCCCACTATTTATAGCTACAGTAACCAAGAATCGACCGTGCAGACCGAAGACGATCCGACGGCCCACGTTCTTACCGACCGCACAACCCTTAAGGTCGAGACGTGATTGGCGCACGTCTTTCCGAAAAAAGCGAAACGTCAGCGCACGTCTTTTTGAAACCGACGTCGCTTCGACACGCGGCTTTTCCGAAACTGACACGCCACACGTCTCCCTGACAGTCGCCCGCGCACGTACAACAATGGCGCGCCTTTTTGAAATGACCCGCTGTCACGTCCCAACGGCGCGAATTGGTTTGAAATTTAAAACGTGTGGTCACAACCACCAGCGTACTTGAGTAAGCACGTTTCCAGCCTTCTCGGAAACCGAAAGAACCCTAGCAAAAGCATCTCGTGCAGTGAAGGTTCGAAGGACGGGACAATTCCACCTGCTACCTCGCAAAAAACTCCCCGCACCATGGCAAGACCCCCGACGCAAGGAGTGGGGGGCAATTGATGAAGGAAGATTTGGCCCGACCTCTCTATTACGTGACACGTGGCAGAAACAACAGCTCGGCAAAAGGGGCCAAGCCTAGGCGGGAACAAGGGGACGAGCGGACTGAACTCCCTACCAGGGGCCCGAACTCACCCCTTGTAACAGCTCGGGATACACTTCGCCGAACTGACCTTGTAACAGCTCGGGATACACTTCGCCAAACTGACCCACCTTTTAACAGCTCAGGATACACTTCGCTGAACTGACTACCCTTGTAACAGCTCGGGATACACTTCGCCGAACTGACCCTTGTAACAGCTCGGGACACTTCGCCGAACTGACCCACCTTGTAACAGCTCGGGATACACTTCGCCGAACTGACCCTTGTAACAGCTCGGGACACACTTCGCCGAATTGACCCACCTTGTAACAGCTCGGGATACACTTCGCCGAACTAACCCACCTTGTAATAGCTCGGGATACACTTCACCGAACTGACCTGCCCTATAGATACCTCCAAGCTCAAGACCGCCACGCTCAGCACTTCGCATCACTTGGCACCAAAACCAAACAAGTCGTACCACGCCTGACACTAAGGAAGTTCGTGCCCAAGGGTGCCGCGCCTGACTGACTTGGGATCTGACGTTTGGCGGCAGCACCTTGAACGGCCACCTGCCACCGCCACTGACACCGCCATCTCCAGTTAGATGACGGTTAGGCAGTGACGGTTCTGTCTCAAGCAGAAAGGACGACGGCCGAATTGACAAGCACAAGGGTAATCATACCTGACCTGACAAGGGCCCCGGGATGAGTGCACGAAGTGATTATAAGAGCCCCCTGCCCCCTGACAACGGGGGTATGCAAACTTTGCGCTATCTGGTATTACCTTGCTTTTGAAGGATTCTAACTTGAGCTTCAGAGCCTCTACACCGGGTTCCCCTCGGAGCTTCCCCATCTCCTCTGTTTCAGGTTCCCTGCTACCCCGTTCGGAAGCAAGGCAGCAGACAGATAATACCGGCCGGATCGTGCTCCATCACATAAGCATACCTTATTAATTATTTTATTGATTGTTTAATGGTAGTCACAGTCAAAATCTATTTTATCAAGACTTGAGATGTGAACGGTAGATGTAAATATTAAACAAAACATTCAATGAAAACCAAATGGCCACGGCCGCCTTAAAAAGGCAAAAAAAAAAAGGCCACGGCCGATACGGGTTGACTAGATTATGCTTCAATAGAAAGCTGAAATGTGGGGCTCATTTGGTAAGTTTTTTTTGGGAAGATTTTTTGGTAGCTATAATAGTTAAAAAAAATATTGAGCTTTTACATGAAAATTTGAGCAGTTTGAAGCTATTATGGTAGACATATGTCTTTCCGAGCGAGAATAAAACACAAAAGACGCAAAAAATTTTATTTGGAGCTTTCCAAAATCAGCCCAAAATGGGTTTCTTGTATCTTTTTGGCATTCCGACTTTTGGCAACTAGATTTTCTGCGAGCCAAACAAAAATAGATCGAAAATCGGTATATTTAGCTTGTAAATAGCCGAAAGACCGCACAGAAAAACCCACCAAATAGGTCCGTGGTCTAGATGATGGGCGTACATGTGACTGAGCCGAGAAACTCTTGCCTGATCAACAAGCAACAGCTGGTAACAGACTAATAGGCACGTGTAGCACACCAATGGTGCAATAGCATATGACTTGGGTTGGTCCAACAGCATGGGCTCTCCCTCCTCTCTGGAACGGGACATGTGGATCATGCCAACTCACCCACCACATGAGAGCTCGATCAATACCCCTTGAGAAGGTGACATGTGGCCCACAAATTAGAGCTGTAGCTAGAGCTAGCAATTGGTAGGGGTGAGTAAGAAAAACTGAAAAACTAAACCGATCAAAACCAAACCAAAAATTCGATTAATCAAATTGGTTGGTTTGGTATTTTAAGAAACGAAGGTACTGGTTTGGTTTTGGTTATCCAAAAAAGAAAATCGACAGTTAATCGAACTGATCGGTATACATAATTTATATATTTTATGTATATTATGTATATTTTATATTTTCTATACATTATAAATCAATAAATATGCATTATATATATTTATAATATATAGTATATTATTTTATATTTAAAATATAATATTATATATATATATATTTCTAGTGTTTTATTATATATTTATATATTTTTATAATATATATATATTGTAAATAATAAAAATCGATGAACTGAAGCGATGGTTAACCAAACCGGTCAACCGGTTAATCGATCGATTTTGGTTATTTTGTTTTTCAAAAACCAGTAGCCCCGATTCAGTTTAAAAAATAAGCCCACGGTTTGGTTAAACGAACCATGAGCACCCCTAGAAAATGGGTTGGGTGGGTCGGATTTGGGTTAGGTCAAGGCACTTCAGGTTGGGTCAGCAAATTCTAGATCCCTAACCCTAAACATTCGGGTACAGGTTGACCCATGAGTCAGTTCAGGTTATTCCTAAAAATAACTGACATTTTAAAAATAAATAAAAAATATGTGAAAAAAGGCCAAAGTTAAAGAATTATCCTTAAATTTTCAAATATAAAATAAACAACTTAAACTTTCAACAATTCAAAGTGCAAACAATAAAGAGTAAATACTAATTAAATAGTAAATATTAAAAAAAAGAAACTTCTAACAAGTATCAATTAGACTTGACAATCAGGTGAGCAGGTTGATCACCCATTACCTAACCCAATTTTTTCCGGATTGGGTCGGGTCATTCTCTCCAAAACGTCTATACATGGGCTCACCACCCAGAGTAACACTCTTACGTAATCCACCATTCTAGCTCTCTAGTGACTAGTGCTCTTCTATTCTCTTGCTCTCACTGCATTATTACTCTATAGTTCATGTTCATCTCACCAGTTCAACTCAGATTTATTGACCTCCTCTGTTACGAACTTGAGCGTCAAAGAATTTCTCTCTCGAGGCTTCTGACCATCCTTGTGTTCGCAGGTCGCTAGTAGCTCTTGGGCATATGAGATCGTCATCTCTTCAGCTCTTCACATTTGTTGCAGTTCGGACAGCAACAAATATGATTATCAATTCTCTTCCAATGATTTTAGCGTTTAAGAAGATGGTATATTAAACGAATGAAACATAAAGCAATAGTATAACATTTCCTTTGGACATAGGACCAACCCACATTTGCTGAAGAAGCATAAAAGGTAGCTGATGATGCATGATTCGGTTGGTTCTAGCTGCCGGTTACCTTGTTTCTGACGGAAATGAAGATGACTGAAACAAGGAAGAAATTGGAGATTTCTAGGGAGGAACACTCCGAAGCTCAAATTAGTGCTTTTGAGAATGGCAAGGGAAAATAATGGACATCAAGACAAGAAGGCACAAAAATCACATACTTCGTTCTTTGGGGGAAGGGGGCCTTTTATAATCACCTCGGTACACTCACTCCCATACCTCTGCCAGATCGGGTATCATCACCTCTACCAGATCGGGTGTCATCACCTCTGCTAGATGCCAGATCGGGTGTCATAGCCGCCACTGCATTCCCTGTCAGGGCCGTCTCTGCAACAACTTGAGATGGCGGTAGCAGGTTGCCGTTGGAGTGCATCCGTCATGTGTCAGACCCCTAATCAGTCAGGTGCGCCGCTTCAGAATATGGACTTCTTTGGTGTCAGGTACGGTTGTTCAGCCATGCGACTTGAAGCCGAAGTGCCTAAGTGGTGCGCGGGGTGAAGTCTTGAGTTCGGATAGAAGTGTGGCCCGAATTGCCCCGAGGTGAGTCAGCTCGTGTTTTTGCCCTTTGCACTCCTTGTAAGGCTCAAGGCCTCTAAGGGAGAGCTCGGGCTCCTCCTTGGGAAGCTCGGGTCGTGGGTTCTTTTTTTGGGGAGCTCGGGGCTCATTTTCTTGAAGCTCGGGTCGTGAACACGTTACTGTACCGAGCTGGCGCTCCTGTTAGGTCACTCTCGATTGTTTCCACGTATCGCACGGTCAAGGGGTCAAACCTCCCTCCGTCATTAGCTTTTGTAGAAAGTAGAACTTGTTATGCCCGTTAAAGCCGCTTTCAGAGATGCTACTTATATTTGGAGCTCCAAAACGGGCAAGGAACTTTTGGTCCTCTTGGGCATTTCATATTTTCATAAATCACTTGATTCTTAATTTCTTATACCAAGGTTGTAAAAACTGATTCGGAGCCGGACCAGCTTTGACCATTGGTTTCCAATTAAAAAAATATAATAAAATAAAATAATTCAAAAACAAAAAACCATTGGGCCAAAGATTAGATTAAGGTAAAACTGTTCGAAAACATTGCTTATTACTAACTAGTCTTATTATGAACAGAAACATAATGTTTATCATCCTACTAACTAGTAAGACTAGTTAGTCTTATTACTAACTAGTCTTACTAAATCCAGAATTTAACCCAGTCCAATCCAGCAGTTGGCGATCTTAAATAGCCAATTTGGGTCGGATGAGTCAAGCCTAAAGGGAACCCAAGCCCAATCCAACCTGAACTCCACAGTTACCCTGTTATATTCATACAAGTCCCCAAGGGTGGCAATTTATAAACCCAACCTGCTAACCCGCCCAACCCACCCATTAATTCACGTATTGGATTGTATTGAATTTGTTTAATTCTAGGTCATTGCAGGTTGGTTAATCCAATAAAGGGACAATTAATGGGTTCGGTTGTGGTTATATCCGATGGATAACTCATTTCGTTCGTAGCCCCATCTCCGTTCGTTTGTCTTGTCTTTTCCAAAATGAACTCCAGAAATCGTTTGAATTAAGAGGCTTATTAATTTCTGTTTCTTCACAAGAAAACAAAATGAAAAAAAATCTCTGCCATGATTTGGACCAAGTCTCAAATATTTTCAAAGCTTTTTTATCTTGTAGAAGAATAGTTTAGATTCCAGAATAGTTCTGTATTCATCTTCACAATTGAAAAAAAAAATCCAGAAATCAAATGATCGATGACTTAGATCACTCAATGCATCTCTGGGTGGCTGTTATTTGCTCTTATTCTCTTCTTTCTTTTGCTGAATTCTTCTGAGAGTTCAGATCTCAAACATAAGTCTTGCGATGAAAAGGTACTTCTCTCTCTCATGAAATTTTTATTGTATTTTCTTTTTGAACAATTTGTTTTGATGATTTCCCCATGTTTGTCTAACTGTATCAGATAGGTTGAATTGCCAATTTCGTCTTCTATAGTTTCTATAGATTAAGAAGCCTTTAATGGCGGCTATCATTTTCCTCAAAATAAGAGAAAACTCTTCACTTTCTGTTTAGAGATTCATGCTTGTTTGAATCCAAGGTCTGTTGTTTTGAAAGTATCAGAATATGCTCTTGATTTTGCAATCTTAGGATGACCAGATAATGGGTCGGGTGGGTTGGATTGCGTAAAGGTGGGTAGAGAACACTGTATCAGAATCTATCAGTGGGCCAGCTTTTGAATTTAAGCTTAAAAACTTAGATTACATGTGGTATGACGGGGTCTAGAGGCTGCTAGATTCAATTTTGGTTGCTGATTTAGGCAAATTTGATGTCTTCATAAAGAATATATATAATAATAAACTTGTTTGAACAATGTTATATTAAATACTCCCCTATTTTGACTGTTTTATGATTTGCATTTTGAAAATACATACAAGAGAGTCCAAGCTTAGCTACTTAGCTCAATGCCAACAAAATGATTCAAGAAAAATGGGATTTTTTAATGGATAACTATACCAATTTCAGATTGTTAGATATTATTTTCTCTGTGTTGAAAATGTCAGAAATATAGCAGGGTTGAATTTGGGCCATGACCCAGCCCACATACATACTGTCAAAGTGGGCTATGCCTTGACTGATCTTGGCCCAGTCCAACCCCTTGCAATGACTGATACTGAGATAGTTATAGGATCCATGCAGCTTGGCAAAGCTACTCCCTAGCCAACACTCTTCTAGGCCCTAAATTTCAAATCTAAGAGTTGGAATAATTCGGTTTCGATTCTCTGTGTCATGCCTCTCAACTCAAGAACTCAGAATCCAATTTCTTCTTGCTCTAGGTGTGAACTTATGTTTTTATCTTATTTATCTTTCTACCAGATTGCATTTGGTTGGATATAAAACAAAAGAAAATCAATTAACTAATTCTTTCTTCAGAAAGTAAAATATGCACACAATCTCTATGGACATAAAAAATAAGGCAGATGGACGTGAGGGAATTGATATTTGATCGATGGGCCCTAACATGGGCCTAGTAGGGTTCGTACAAGCCGGATAAGTTCAAAGTCAGCGGTTGCTGCCAACTTCAGTTGGTACGTTCAATGATTTGTCCCAACAAAGATGTTTCTTCAGAATCCAGTAATTGTCAACTATCTTTAAAAGAAATAATTATCTATAAATACCAAAATGGTTAATAATGTGATATTGCACTGTCCATAAACAAAAAAAAAAAGTAATTTTTTTTAGTAATAAAATAAAAGTAACATCGGATAATTGGAACTTAGTCCACAAATAAAAAACTCAAAGTTTTACCAGAAGAAAATTCTCACAATTCATTTTTGGATTTTAGTCGTAAGTATTGGATAGTTGGATCCAGTAAATTCGGTCCATCCCTATAAATCTTAGTTCCATGGTACAATTTATGGACAGGATGCAGTTGGAGCTATTAATAGACTAAGAGAAGATTGTAATTTCAGATTTCTGAGGTGGATTCCATTTACTTTGCAGGTTGAGCATCAACAATTGATTCGACTGCTGGACATTGGTAAACCAGATAAAATGGATTTGAAGGTTCAATTTGGAAGGAGTACAATTATAAATATGTATAGTATAAATACAAAAAACATAGTACAAAATACAAGGTTTTACATTGTAGATATTTGTATTTATACTGCTGCGAATTGCAGCGGGGGCGCAGGTTTCCGGGAACGGGTTCAGATCTGAAAAGTTGCTACAAAAAAATACAGGAGATGGTTGGGTTGAAGAAGGCAGAACCGGAGCTGGTTTTACGACAATTTTCTGCCACAGGTTGTAGCCGCAGCGTGGGTTTCCGGGAGCGGTTTCAGATCTAAAAACTTGCCACAAAATTACGTTAGGTGGATGGGTTGAAGAAGGCAGGTTTGGGTCTCTGAATTCACGCTGATTTTCTGCTGCAAATTACAGCAAAGGCACGGGTTACTGGGAGTGAGTTCGAAGCTGATTTAATGCCAAGGCTTCGCAGCAGTTAGTGGGACCAAGGGAGGTGGGTTGGTTTTATATTGGTTCACAGTGGTGGTTTACAGTGGTTTTGGGGGAAGATCACCTGCAAAGAAAAAAAAAAACACTCCAATATATGCATTCATTCATCCGTTCCAAGACCACCGTTCAACATAAGCATCATCACAAAGACAAAACATCACCTGCAAAAAAATAAAAATAAAAACTCCAATATGCATCCATCCATCCATTCCATCCCCCTAAGCTCCGAAATTTCTCCATCACATCCTCCATCAATCCCAAAACCACTATTCAACATATGAATCATTCTACCAAGAATCTTCACACCATAAGACACAATACAAAGTAATCAAGGTTACAACATACATTTGGGCCCAAAACAAAACTTTTATTATTACCTTGTTGAAGATGGGGCCGAAGTATTTATAGCCTTGAATCTAATTGATGGTGTGTGATCTGGCGGCTCTCACGTGGTAGATGATTCGGATATCGAGCTGGAGCTTTTCTTGTTGGAAGTCGAGCTAAATTTGGCCTAGCTAAAGATTGCTCGGACGACGAGCTATATAGTTCTCTAGAGAGACCTATAAGAAAATAATATTAGAATGCTTGGGTTGCTTTTACTCGGGGTGGGTACTCCGATGCTTAAATCAATGAATAGTTTCTTAGAGAATTAGAATGCTTAAAAGATGAGAGAATGCAAGAGCTTAATTGTACATACCTTCTCTTAGGAGAATGATGGCTTTATATAGGAGTGAGGGATTAAAGACCCTTTATAACAGATTAAGATTCTCGGGGAGCCGCTTTCGCCAAGTCGGGAGAGAATATCACCACTGGTTACATAATCTGCATAGAGAGCTAAGGGCTGTTCGATCGAATCTGATACGGGTAGGCTGGCTTAACGGTTGAACGCTATTACTCCATAGAACTCGGTCTTGTAAACGGATCTATGTAATAGGTCGGCAAGCATGCCTTGTAGGTTGCCACTAATACCTTACTTAGCTCGGCCGGTCCTCAAAGGAGGTCACTCCTTATACGGAGGTCCTTTAGGTCGGCCTTAGGTGAGGTGCTACTAGTCGCCTTGCTGGGGTGATTTGCTTACTCAGTGTTGAGGTGTCACCTAGATGCTACGTGTCATGATGTTATTTGGAGGACCAAATTACCCCTCATCAATTGCCCCTCACTCTCGAGTCGACTTTATCTCAGAGAAGGGAGTAGTTCATAGTCGCCTTTCTCAGTTTGGTAATTTGTTCGACTAGTCCGTAAGTTGTTCGGCTCGCCCACTTGACCCGACTTGAAGACAAGTGGGACCGCATCAAGATTTGAATTTTAAAATTTAAAGGGGCGTGCAAATTGGGCATGCAAAATTCAAATTAGCCCACACACAGTGCTGTTTTGACTTTTTTACCTAGAGAGTGGGTGATCGGTTGGAGGAGAGTTCTGTCAGAGTATTGCTGTTAGGTCGTCGGTTGAAGCTTTCTTGTCGCAATTTTTTGTTCCCCCACAACTGGTGAGTCCATTTACTTTGTAAATATGTCTTCGGGTCACTTAGAGGGTACATCATTAAACTTTTGTTGGTTACAGAAGGGAGCCTCATTGCGAGATCAACGGGGTTCTCAGGTCGAAGCCTCGATGTCTTAGCAGGAGGTGGAGGAAACCCCATTTGGCCATACCGTGCTGAGCGGGGAGCAGATAATAGAGTTGTATTTAGCAGTCCAGATCCCCAATGAGTTCGACTATATTCAGCTCGGCCCAGACCAATTTCCATGGAGTCATGACCAAAATGGAGTCAGCGTTTTTGAGGAGGCATTGATCGATGACCTCCGTTTTCCTTTGCATGCACCCTTGTAGGGCTGATTTCTCTGAGTTACCACTTAGATTTTCTCCTAGACATAGATATTTTGGTCAGGCTGTCTAGCATGAAGAAAGTTCCCAATGTCCCCTATTGCTTTTACTTGACATTCCGTCACGGTTATAGGCTTCTAGACGACTTTCCTTCCAAAGTTAAGGATTGGAAGAACATATATTTCTTCCTTTCTCGGGAGGCTGGTTGGAATATGGATACCATATGGTAAAAGGATTCAAGGAAGGTAGTTGATGTAGAGTTCGACGAAGATCTTCACCTTGAAGTTCAATGCCTCATGCATTAGTAGTTTCAATTAGAAAAGTTTTCTAGCCAAGCCTATGCTCATCCAAGCCACCCTGAGCCATATAGGTAGGTCAGCTGACGTGTCCCTTGCATTTATTTCTTAAATTAATTTTTAGATTGGCTAACGTCTCCTCTGTCTTGTTCAGATATGGAGAGTATGAATTCACTTTTGGCAATGGTGAAGAAGAAGACTTCAAGGAAGAAGAGGAGGGTTGTCGATCGTGCATCAATGGAGAGTACATTGGTCAATGCTAAGGTGAGGTCTATAGTGTATGCCTCGAAAGTTGTTGACCTCGATAGGGGTGGCGGCCTGATGTCCATCGAGCCCGAGCAGGCTTCCACGGACCCAACCACTTCCTCATTTCGAGTTGGCCAAGAGGAGTGCACTGCCGATCACTACACCTCAGACATACCTTCCTTTATCCCCAGTGTTGACTCCTCTATCCTCAACCTTTTGACCGATTCCCTAGTAGCTCTTCACATGGGGAGAGGTATCCTTCTTTCAGAAGATGTGCAATGTTATAGTGGAGTGGACCTTTCCAAGGTTGGCGCTAGGATGACTCGGTGCATCCTTCAAGTTTGTTTTTTGCTTTCTGATGTTTTAGTTCTCTATTCCTACTACCATTTTCGTAATTGTTGTTTTCTTCTTTGGCAGGCGAAAACAATGGGCAAAGTGTTGTTGAATTAGGTTACCTCATCTCAGAAGAAGAAACACGAGATGTAAGCAAGTATGAAGGCTGTATAGGCCCAACTGCAAGGTGTTCAGCTCAGCACTGAGGAGGATTGCCAGTGCTTCATTAGGCTTAGCACCAACATGCAGTGCAAGCTGGAGGAGGCCAAGGGGACCCTTGCCACTTTGAATGATGATGTATGGATGAAGGATCACCAACTGGAGGAGCAGCAAACCAAGTACATTGAGGATATCTGTCGAGCTAAGGTTGCAATTGTCGAGCGTTTCCTTTTGTCACCTGAGTACACCAAGGAGTAGGTCAATAATGTTGTTCTTGCAATGAAGAGGGGATTCAAACTTTGCTGACGCTATCTCAAGACCTTGCACCCTGATTTTGACTTTGGCAACTTGTCTATTAAGACATTGCTAGATGAGATGGTGGTGCAGGTTGACCGGGAGCCCTTGACTCCAGATGAAGAAGGAGAGGTCGACAATGAGGAGGGTGAAGAGGCAAACGATGTCGATGATGAGCTACAGGGTGATGACGATGAGTAGTGGTCGGGCTAGTCTAAGCTTTTTTTGAAGTTGCTATTTTTTGGAGTCTGCGTGCTCTTGTCAAATTTCTAGATTCTGTTTCTTAGGGCCCTGTGCGCTCCTATTGATTTTACTTCTGCTATCTTCTTTTCTTTTTTATGTACTTTCCCAATTCTCAATAGAATCTTACTTTGGTATATGTTGTGTCCCTTTTCATACTTTCTCAGTACTGTCGAGATGATGTGTTGTATGAACTGTCTTTGGCCAACATGCTCATAGGTTGGCACTTTGCTTGTAAATTTGGTTATGTCAGAACGCTACCAGAGCATTAGGTCAGTTTTGGGAAAATGATTTGGCTTAGGGGGCCTTAGACCTAAAAAGTGATTTGGGTTCCCCTTCAGTTCCTTTTGGTCGAGCTACTGGGAGGTCGGCCTAGGTGCCTTTGTGCTAAAAGCGATATGGATTTCCCCATGAATTCTTTATGGCTGAGCCGCTAAAAGGTTATCCTAGGGGCCTTAATGCTAAAAAGCGATATGGCTTCCCTTTAAATTATCTTTGGCCAAGCTACTGGAAGGTTGGCCAAATCTAGTCACCAGAGCAGGTGGTCTTATTTTTTTACTTAGTAGAATTTTGTGGTTTTGTGGATGTGGCTCAAAATTCTTGGGCTTCTTCATAAGTAGTATCTTCTCAAGTCGTCTACATTCTTGCTGATCACTTTAATGACTCTATAGGGCCTTCCTAGTTCGGACCTAGCTTTCTACAGCAGGATCATGTACCATAACCTTCCTCAATACCAAGTCACCAACTATAAATTGGTGTCTCCTAACTCGGGCATTATAGTGTCGAGCTACCCACTATTGGTATGTAGTGCTTCAAATGTATGCCAAATCACGAACCTCTTACACACAAGCGAGATTAGCCTGTAGGTCATTCTCGTTAGTCTCCTTGTCATATGTCTCAAAATATAAGGTCAGCACTTCAATTTTAGTTGGAATTACAGCCTCGGTCCCATATGTTAAGTTGAAGGGAGTTTAATTGGTTACCATTTTAATAATAGTTTTGTAACCCATAAGACACTGGGCAGCTTGCCCACCCACAAACCTTTAGCTCAAGAGAACCAAGGTTTGAAGCCATGGAGTATTTCCCAGTTCATCACTAAGGCCTGATTGTTTGCTTGAGGATGGGCAGCCAAGGTGAAATTTTGTTGTATTTTCAATTTTGAAACTTGATAGTTGATATCTTCAAGTTGTTTGTCATTGTTTGAGATGAACACCTTAGGTAGTCTGAATTTGCAAACGGTACTTCTCTAGAAGAAGTTCTGCACGTTCCCAGTTGTGATAGATACCAATGACTTGGCCTTTACCCATTTTGTGAAGTAATCAACCACTACGACTATGAACCACCTCTGCCCGGTCGCAGGTGGAAAGGGACCGAGTATGTCAATTCCCCATTGCGTGAAAGGCCATGGGTTGGTAAGGTATCTTAGGTCAACTACAGGTTGATGTAAAATGTTAGTGTGTCGCTGACACTTATCACGCTTCTGCACCAATTCAATTGCATCTGCTTTCAGTGTAGGCCAATAGCAGCCTTGTCACAGCTTTTCGGGCAAGCGCCCTGCCCCCAAGTGTCCTTTGTATAGGCTTTCATGAATCTCCTGCAACACCTTGTCTGCTTCAGATTGGCACAAACAACATAGGTATGGGAGCGTAAATGACCTTCTATACAACTGCTTGCCTCTGACCACATAGCAAGCTGACTGCTGCTCTATTCTTTAGGCTGCATTACGCTACTTTGGTAGGATCTTGTGGCGTATATAGTCAATGAGTGGATCCATCCATCTTGGCTCTACTGCCAAAACAGGGGTGACCTCTTCTACCAACCTTTCTATGGTTGGGCGTGGAAAGTCTTCTATGTAGACCATCATTTTCATGAAGTCTATTGCACTGGCTAGCTTTGAGAGTGCATTGGCTTCAGTGTTCTATGACCTCGGGATTTGCTGGATGTACCAACAGTGGAAGTTTGGCAGGAGCTCCCTAACCTTGGACAAATAGGTCGACATGGTGGGCTCCCGGGCCTCATACTACCCATTCACTTGATTAACGACCAACTATGAGTCGTTGCACACTATGAGATGCTTTGCACCAACCTCCTTCGCTAGTGGCAACTCGACCATCAATGCCTCATATTCAACTTCATTGTTCAAAGCTCGAAACGCGAACCAGAGGGTGTAATCTAGCTTTACCTCACTCGGCCCGTAGAGGGCCAACATAGCCCTACTTCTACATTGGTTGGACGAGCCAACCACATGGAGGATCCATGGCTCCTCATCCCAAGCTAGGATAGGCACCACATTGGTTGATGCCTTCGAGGTGGTTACTAGCTCAACAACTTCAGGGGTCAACGTTCTAAATGTACACTTACTAACAAATTCTGACAGGACCTATGCTTTGATTACTGGTTATGGCTCAAATCGAATATCATATTCATTGAGTTCGATTGCCCACTTTGTGTCTCCCTGAGACCTCGAGTTTTTGGAGAATCTGCCTCAGAGGTCAGTCAATCAAGACTATAATAGTGTGGGCCTAAAAATAAGGTCTTAGTTTTTGAGCTACTAACACCAGTGAGAAGGCTAACTTTTCAATGTTTGGGTATTTAGCCTCGACAATGTACAAGACTTTACTTACATAATAAATGGGTTGTTGAACTTTTTCTACTTCTCTAATGAGGACCGAGTTGACTACCTCATCACTCGTACAGAGATAGAGCTTAAGCTCATCATCGGGCTCCGATTTGGTCAACATAGGTGGCGAACTGAGGTACCTTTTGAGCTCGTCAAAGGCAAGCTAACACTCATCAGTCCACTCCAAGTCCTGGTTTTTTTTTATGGCCTTGAAGAATGGGAGGCATCGCCTTGCCGACTTAGACATAAACCGGTTTAAGGTAACTATCCAGCTAGTTAACTTTTGCACTTCTTTAATCATTTTAGGAGGTCACGTATCTAAGACTGCTTGGATTTTGTGTATGTTGGTTTCGATGCCATGCCAGCTTACTATGTATCTAAGGAACTTGCTCGATGTCACACTAAAGAGTTTGAAAATCTAGTTTTTACAACTATATCATCCACATAACACTCAACTTTATTTTCAGTTAAGTTAGAAAAAATTTGCTTACAAGATGTTGGAAGGTTGCCCCAACATTTTTTAGACTAAAAAGCATGACTTTATAACAGTACAAGCCCATCTCGGTTACAAAAATAGTTTTTTCTTCGTCGACCGGGTCCATTGAGATCTAGTTTTAGTTGGAGTATGCATTCATGAAACTCAACAACTCGAACCCCGAGTTCGCATCTACCAGGCGATCAATTCTTGGAAGGGGGAAGCTATCCTTTGGGTAGGCTCTGTTATGGTCTTTGTAATCGACACACATGCACCATTTTCTACTGGCCTTCTTGACGAGTACTGGGTTTGCAATCTAGGTCGGATATTGGACCTCTCTAACGAAGTCTACTACGAGGAGCTTCCCTACTTCCTCATTTACTATCTTCCACCTTTCTTGCGTGAGGTTCCTTTTCCTCAACCAGACTAGTCTGACTAAGTGGTAAACATTTAATTTGTGAGTTATAATGGAGGGGTCTGTGCTGGGCATTTCTGATGTTGACTAAGCGAAAACATCTAAATTTTTAAGTAAAGAACTTACCAAATTGGAGTGCATTAGTTCGGTAAGATGAGCCCCAATTTGTACTACCTTTTCTAGCTCGACCTTTGAGACTGACACTAGGATAGTGTCTTCCATGGGCCAAGCTTAACCGTCAATATTTTTTGGGGGCGGCTCTAGGTCGACATCGATGGCTATTTTTCCTTTAGCCTTTAACATTGCTACAAAACATTTGTGAGACTCAAGTTGATTGCCTCGCATAACTACCGTTCGGAGGGCATGTAGGATAGGTTGGAAGATGGCATTGTAGGGCGAGGATGTCACGACCAGAAGGAAGTCATGGTCGAATTGGACCGAGTTGGCCGTTGAGCCCACTACAACTGGAACCCTTACCTAACCTAAGGGCCAAACTACCTCTCCACTGAAGCCAACGTGCGTCAGTTGGCTACAGGTCCTTCTTGCTAAGCTCCATTTGCTCGAATGCTTACAAGAAGATGATGTTGGACGAACTCTTTGAGTTGACTAGAATTCTATTCACTTCAAAGCCATTTATTGGCAACTTTACCACAAGGGCATTGTCATGCAAATACTAGATTTTGCGGGTATCATCCTCTATAAAGTAAGTTACTTCTCTGTGGGGGAGCTTTGGTGGATTGTCACTGTCGTGCTCAAGATCTCAAACCGATCTTCTGCCTACCGAAGTAGTGCATTCTGCTACTATTGACCCTCTTGTGATCATATTGATGATTCCACGGACATGTTGTTCTACTGGTTGTGGATCTCGGGGAGGTTGATCTCTATCTTGCTCTTTGCTTGTTTGAGATGCCTCTTTGTGCTACTTGGTAGGTCATCCTTTATCTTCTCTCTTGATGAACTGTCTTAGGTATCTACGACCGATCAACTCCTTGATCTTGTCCTTTAAGTTTCTACAGTTCTCACTATCGTGACCTACGTCTTGATGGAAATGGCACTACTTATTAGGATTTCTATTAGTTGTTTTTCCCCCCATCTTGGGTGGCCATCTCACGTATTATGCTATTTTTATTTGTATTAGAATTTCACCCCTCTTTGCATTTAGGGCGGTATAATTTCTACTAGGGTTTTGGATCAACGACCCAATTTGGAACTCCAATGGGGGGACCAATTTTTTTTTGGCGATCTGCTTCACCTACTACGGGGTAACCGGCTTCTCTTTGGTGACTTGCTTCTTTGCTGCTGCTTGTTGCTCCCCGCTTCTTCTTCAGCTCGCCTTCTCTTCCCGAATAGCTCTGACCGGGATCCAAGCGTCTCCTCCAATTTTGTAAACTTATCATCTTGTGTGAGGAACTCCTCCATAGATGTTGGAGGGTTCAACTTGACTTCCTAGTGTAAGTCAGGGTGGCGGACGTCGTTCACCGCTATGGTGAGCTGTACTGCTAGGTCAAGGTTGGGGATTTAGAGACACTCTAAATTGAATCTCTTGATGTAGTCTTGGAGGGTCTTATTTGGTCGACGACATTCAATAGGCAAGTCGTGCATTTGGGACACCTTTCTAGGGGTGAAGTGTGTGGTGAACAGGTTGGTGAACTGGTTCCATCTTCTTATGGAGTCGGTGACCAATCCTGAGTACCAGATCCGAACTGTACCTTGGAGATTCGTCGGGAAAGCCATGCACAGGCTTGCATCATTGGCCCCGTGTGGTTAGATTAGTGCTTGAAAACCATCAACATGATCCACGAGGTTTGTTCTTACATCATAGCATTCGAGACTGAGGACCCTAAATTCTTTAGGCCGTGGGCCACAAGTATCTCGACAGCCAGCGGTGAGGTGCGAGATATCTATCGTGCGGGCGAGTTGGCAATATGACTGACCTCCTTGTTCTCCTTTTTTCTATCCACCTCACTCATGGATGGGGCGAGTTGACTTTTTTGAGGTGTGGTGTGTACGTCTATGGCGCCTCCTTCGGGACCCTTTGGTCAAGCCGACGGCTTCGGTTTTGATGGGCATAGTAGCTTGACTCTATCCTTTCACCGAGGCCTGGTTCAGGTTTTGGTTGGGAACCTAGTTCGGAACTTGGTTAGAGACATGATTAGGAACATGGTTGGGAACCAGATTAGAGTTTACCCCGGCGTTCTACTGTTGTTGCTGCCATTGTTGTTGCGTTCGCTGCTACTGCTACTAAGTTTGTTGTTACTGTTGTTATTGTTGTTATTGTTGCACCCCTAGCAAGGTGGCAAACTGATCTTCCCATGCTCTCATTTGCGAGTTCATGCCCTAGATACATTGCACCAACTCATTGAATTGTCGCTTATCGATTCCAGCAGGAGCCATTGAGGGCTCAATTGTAGGAAGAGGCATGCTCACTTGAGGCAGTGGAAGAGTAGGGTTCGGCACAGGTCGGACGCTTGGTGGAGTCAAGGGCATAATGATTTGTTTGATTTTCAATAAGGGGACCTCTAGGAGTAGTGTGGGTTGGTCTCACCCCACTGTGACCTAATTGTTGTTAGCAGGTTGGTTGCTTGAGGAAGCCATTGTTACTATCGTGAAAGTGTTGGAAAGGTGAGAACTTAGCTTTTAGTAGCGGTTCCCATAGACGACACCAATTGATGGTGTGTGATCTGGAGGCTCTCACGTGGCAGATGACTCGAATACCGAGTTAAGGACTACCAAGAACTCAAGAATGAAATTAAGTCCATTTTCCACGGACACTTGAAGGGGTACATCAGTGGCGACGCCGATGCCTCATCCTCGCAGCAACAACAACAAGCTAGGCCCCAACCCCATCACCTCCTAGTTGGAGTCATTGACATCATTGCTGGGGGCTCGATCTTGGGCTCAGCATTAGCTTCGGCGAAGGCATATGCCAGGTAGTACAACATACAAAGCCCAATGCCCAAAAGGCCGAGGCCAGAAGACATCATCTCCTTCTTCGAGGATGACTGACAAGGGGTCTCATTTCCCCATGATGATGTGTTAATTGTGTCTATGACCATCTTCAATTACATGGTGAAGAGAATTCTCGTAGACAGTGGCTCCTCGACTAATATCTTGTTCTACGACACATTTGAGAATATGCAGCTGATGCTAGATCAGTTGCAACCTATGGACGTGCCACTAGTTGGGTTCTCTAGAGAAATCATTAAGCCCAAAGGGAAGATCACCCTACTAGTCACAGTATGGACTGAGCCTTGGTATGTCACTTGAATAACCGAGTTCTTGGTCATGAAGATAGGCTCCCCATACAATGCCATCATAGGGAGGCTGACCCTTCATGCATTCAAGGTGGCCATCTCATCCGATCACCTCGCCATGACCTTCCCCACCGAGCATGGCATGGGAGTAGTTAAGGGGAATCAACAAGCTACCAAACAGTGCTATGTGGCAGCACTAAAAGTCAAGAATAAAGAAGCTTTACTACTAGAAGAGCTCGGCCTCAAGGACAAACCAGCAAGCTGAGGCCAGTCAACCAAGGACCTCATTTTGGTTCCCCTAGACGGGGTCGGGCCCAAGAAGATGATACACGTCTGGTCATGCATCCCTTTGGACACACTTTCTGAATTGATAAGCTTCCTTAAAACTAACGTCGATGTCTTTACTTGGTTTGTCGTTGATATGCTAGGAATTGACCCATTGGTTATTATTCATAGGTTAAGCATGGATCCGAGTTGTACGCCAGTTCGGAAAAAGAATATGAACTTTGCACCGGAGCGTTGAAAAGCCATCGGAGATGAGGTGGATAAGCTACTCGACGTCAGCGTCATCCGAGAGATCTCAACAAGGATACCCCAAAGACAACTTTCCTTTATTAAGGATTGATCACCTCATTAATGCCACCATAGGGTACGAGTTGTTAAGCTTCATGGATGCTTTCTCTGGGTACAACCAAATCAAGATGCACCCCAATAATGAAGAGAATACCTCGTTCATCACCGAGCACGACACCTATGCTACAAGGTGATGCCTTTTGGACTGAAGAACAATGGAGCCACCTACCAACGGTTAGTGAACAAGATATTTTAGGACTAGATGGGGAAGAACATCTAGGCCTATGTCGACGACATGGTGATGAGGAGCCTAAGGGCTAGCCAACACACCTCGGACTTTGGCGAGACCTTTTGGGTGCCAAGAAAGTACAACATGAAGCTGAACCCCTGCAAGTGTGTCTTTGGTGTCACCTTAGGAAAGTTTCTTGGCTTCATGGTCACTCAATGAGGCATAGAGGTCAACCCCAAAAAAATACAAGCCATACTTGACATGGGGCCCCCTCAGTCCATCAAGGAAACTCAAAGACTCATTGCATTTCGGTACTAACCAGCCATCATTTCAAGACAATACTCTCTAAACTAGAGACCTCGGGTCAGCTGACCAAGTAGGCATTGATCCGTTAGAGTTTGACTTACACTACCACCCGAGGCCTACAATAAAAGCACAAGCGTTAGCAATACTTCTTGGTAGAATGCACTTTCAATAGCGCCCTTGGCCAGGCCCACAAAGAGGATGAGAAACCTTAACCCACCTGGACTTTGTTTGTGGATGGATCCTCCAATGTCAAAGAAAGTTGAATAGAACTCATACTTCTCAACCTACAACTAGCCTACAGCTCGCCAAGGACCTTGGAGCCAAGCACATTGAGGTCTTTATTAACTCACTGCTGCTTGTTAACCAAGTGAACAAAGAATATAAAGCCAGACAATTATTGACTCACTGCTGCTTGTAGCTAAAAAGTACTTTTTGCAACAATTTGCTAAATGTAGTCATATATGTCAATAGAAACAATCACATTAATTATTGTTAAAGCATAGGCAACAATTGATCAATTATTGGTTATAACTATCTTTTGTAACAATTCTCATTGAAATAAACACAATTATATAATTGTTGTGAATGGTTGACAAAACAATTCAAATTAATTGTTGCGGATATAATTAACAACAATTTTGCAATTGTTGCCTATAATAATTTTAGCAACAGTAATTTAGTTACAATTAAAAATGGTTGCCAATATTATTTTAGCTGTTGTTATTAAATTTGCACGTTTATTAGGGCCATTCATTTGTTCATTCAATAATAGATAATCTTAAATCCATTAAATCCATTAAATCCATTAAATCCATCCATCACATAAATATATATTCATTGGTTTCTAAAAGATAATATATTCAAATCATTTAAAAAGTTTATATACAAAAAGAAGTAACACTTAAATAAAAGAAATGCTAGTCTCAATGGAAATTTCTTCTCATCAAATTTGGTCAAAAATAATTTATAAATAATTTTATCAATCATGATCTTAAAAAAAAACTACTTAATTTAAATTTTGGATAAATCTATTCAAAAAAATCACATATACTGCTGAATTTGATGCACATAAGATATTTCACAAGTCGATAATTCCATTTTGAACAAGATTAACCAATAATAAAGTCATGGACCAACTGGTCAGTCGACTGTTGCCAAAGTCCAATTTTCTTGTAGTGTGAATGGGAAAAAGTAAAGTTTCTTATCTTAAATGGAGATGTATGCGGGAAAGAGCGGAAAAAGTAGACTTTCTTATAAGAAGACAGTGGTGTGTAGAGACGATTAGAGAAGTGGGAGGGGATAAGTAAGAGTGCAGCTCACCCGCAAACGTCGGTGGATGTATCACCCAAATTCCAAACAAAAGATGGCAAGTCCCACACCATCCCTCTCTGTACTTTGTTTGTCGTTTGTCAGGTACGGTTCAATGACAGCTAAGTACTGACTTTGCCCCCATAAATTCTCGTGCACCGACCCTCTCTCTTCCTCCCTTTTGTCGTCTTCCCGCCATTTTCCGTTTGGAATCTTCTGGGGTTTCCTACTTTCCATGTGGCTTCGTCTTTTGTTCATCAATTTGAACCTTTTCTCCTTTCTAAGTAGAGATACATTGGTTGGTGAGATGAGCCGAATCCATGGGCGTCTCCACCAACTCGGCTCAGCCATCTTGTCTCGTTTTGTCAGTCTTCAACTACTTTCAAATGATGCGTTGCCACGTGGCAAGTTTAATTAATGTAAACCAGCCATGGCCCATGGGTCATGCATGACTCCGTGGTGAAGCCCATGTGGGCTTTCTTCAACCTGCTGCTAAGCATTTGTGGGTGAAATTAATTAATGTAAACCAGTCCCAGTCACAAAGCTAATAGAAAAATAAACAAAATAACAAATTCATGTATTAGGTGGTGAATATGATCTGGCAAGATTTCCGGATCCTGTCAATATCTCCCTCTTTAATCTATATTTTCTATACATTAAAAAGGGAGATGATCCACGATGTGTTTAATTTAAGGGGGGGGGGGGACATGATTTGACACGGAATCTTTTGAATCAAAAGCATCCTTTTTACCTAAAAGGAGGAATTGTTTAAATTTTGTCCATTTCGTATTCATGATCTGAATTCTGAAATATCAAACCATCCATTCCAACTATGCAGCTTCTGATAGACAATGTTAAAAAGCACAAGTGCTTATTTGATATTGTCTTCTGGGTTTGCCATGTGATCTAAGATCGACATCCAAGTCTAAAGGGATGGAACCTCTCTTTGAAGTATATCCAGAGTTAGATACCAGATTGAACGGAAACAACGTGGAGATAAATTACTTTATTTCTTTCTGCCAAACAACTTAAAAGTTAGGTAATATCCCTCAATAAGATTTTATTCTCTTGGTTAAAACAAGACAGACAAAAGAAATGGAAGAAAAATATATGATTCCTCCGCATATCCTTCCTACAAACAAAACAAAAGGGGACAATTTCACTCTCACCCATTTATGTACCCATCTCTCTCTCTCATTTATGTTACTTCACTTCCTTAACAGATGATCTAAATAACCAAAAACAGAAAGGGCTTAATATTCTTTTGCAGTACAGCTAAAAAAACAAAAAATTCTCATTTACTCTTTCTGCAAATGGTTGAGAGTTGAGAGCAATGTTTTTAAAATCAGATCGGATCGAATGGTCAGACTAAAAAACAGGGAATTGGTCATCTGATCGGTTCCGTTTCAGCCCATAACTGTTCTTTAGCCAAAAACTATTGATTGGTCAATAAATCAAAATCAGGCGGTTGAATCGTCGATCTAGATAATGGTTTTGACTATATTTTACCTTTTTATTATTTTTATTAGAATGAGACATTCATTCAATTTAAACAATTGGACCGTTCGATCTGAGAACCGGATCGTTCGATCTTAAAAAACTTGGTTGAGAGTACCTTTCCATGCATTTATTTAGGTTATAAGATGGGAAAAAGGCTCACATTGGGAATTTCGCATTCATCTTGCTCGCTTGGATTTGAGAAATTAAAAAGAAAAACATAAACAAATTAAAAAATATATTTTAAACCAAAGCTTTCAACCCATCATTGATCCGACAGGTTGAATCATTCGAACTGTAACCCGGTCAAGATTTTGGGTTTGGTTTAGTTAAAACCCAGAAGGTGGTCAAGAATCGTCCGACCCGGCTGGTTCAACCGTTGACACATTTGACCTAGTCACCTGGTTGCAGATTATACACTCAATGCATGCAAACTTTCGGAGGCCTTAATTAACTTTGCACTCTAATATTCGATTGGGGTGATTTTTTTTTTTAATTTTGGATAACTTTTTGAGATCTATGCGTATATTGAATTAAAATACTAAAACATAATTATACATTATTTGCATACATACATACACACACATATGTATGTATGTATGTACCTTAAATACATGTGGGGCGGTTTGACCCATTTGACCTAGATGGTCAAACTGCTGACCCATGGCCCAAAGGAAAAAATGGTTCGGCCTCCGAGTCAGCTTTTAAAACATTGTTTTAAACTCAATACTAAGGGTGTCAATCGTATTCTAAAATCTGATTTTGAATTCGAGATTCAACATAATCAAACTGAATTCGGATTCGATTTGACACAATTCAATAAATATCCAAATTTAATTTATTATTTAATTCTTATATATAATATAAAATATTTAAATATTGTATATAATTTATATATTGTACATTTAACTTAAATAAAATATTATTTTATATATTTATTAGTTACCTAAAATAATTAATCTATTGAATTATTTTAGGTAACATTGAATATTTAATTGAATTTGAATTCAAACATGGATTTCCAATATCCGTTGGATATCAATCTGAATTCGGATATCAGGCTTTTTATTCAAATACTGCCTGATTTGATCCATTTACACCCCTACTCAATAATGCTTTAGGGGATTTTTGGAAGCGTGGCTGTTTTTCTGAAAAAGGTGCCACGTTGGATCCACGTGGGCGAATCCACAAGTGCTTACATACATGATTGTTTGGTTCAAGCGTTTTTTGAAAAAACATTGAAAAACAGGCATGCCTCGTAAATCGGGACCCAACCGTTGCATGAAATGTCAAATTGGGCGTTTCATGCTTTGGTGAACCATTGCCCCCAATGGTTGACTGATTGGCGATTACATGTATCCTATGTGGCATTTACCTGTCAGCACATACATGAAAATTAAACGGTGATGAAAATCACCTTACCAAATAGCATAGTGTTGCTCACTGCCTACGTGGCAGAAACACTCCCAAACATATCAAGGCGTTTTTTTTTTTTTTTTTTTTTGTGAAAAATGGGTCTAGCAAGCATTGGCATTGTTTTTGAAAATCAGTCCCCAAAAACGCCTACGCTTCCAAACACCATCTTAGGGGATGTTTGGAACCGTGGCCGTTTTTCAAAAGAACGGTGCCACGTCGGATCCACATAGGCGTTTCAACAAACGCCCATGTATCTCATTGTTTGGTTCCGCCGATTATTAAAAAATTGGGCATGCCACAAAAATCGGGACCCCACCGATCCACAAAGGTGTTTCATAAATTGGTGAACCGTTTCCCCCAATGGTTGACTGATGTGTATCCTATGTTGTGCTTACCTATGAGTACATACATGAAAAACGGTGATAAAAATCACCTTACCAAACAGCATAGTATTATTCACTATCTACGTGGCAAAAACATTTTTTTTGTGAAAAACAGGTCTTGGAAACATGCATTTTTTCTTGAAAATCGGTCCCAAAAAACGCCCACACCTCCGAACACCATGTTAAGCATCAAGCCAATACATACACGGAATTCCCACGGCAACAAGCATCTCCATCATAAAATCACTCTTTATGGGTTTATTTTATGAACCCAGATTTCCTATTCACTTTCTCTAGTCTTGCTCTACCAACAATACACTGCAGCCACACATTTCACAATGAGAAATGGCGATGTGTGGTTGCAATTCAAAGCGGGTAGAATGTGGGTAGAAAGTTGTGTGCATAAAACCCGTAGTGTAATTTTATATTTTCTGAGAAACATGTGGTACAGTATTGTGTAACAATCCTTATTTGTAAAACACCTAAAATCAAACCCTCACTCAGTTGCATTTCATGTCAATGGAGTCTACTCATTCTACTCAGTTGGGATGACTTATATCAGCTGAGTCACCATACATCCAATCAATAGGACTTAAAAGATGCATTTGGAAGTGGTGTAAAACGTCATCATGCCAAATCATTTGAAAATGTGAATCGTTAAATGTGCTTATAATGTTTTACATTGACTTAAGATATAAAATTCCACTCCATCCAAACGCTTATAAATCTGAACTGGAGTAGAGTTTTACATGACTATTGATTTACACTCCAAACAAATATCAACAAAACTAAACCAATGGTGAGGTTTTACACCTCTTCCAAATGCAACTTAAAACCCAAGTCCAAAGCTATTTCTAATTCAAACCCGGTAAATATAAATTGGGCACATATTACATTGAATAAGAGTGAACTTGGTGAGCTGCTGCAATCATAATTGTCTGATTGCACCCAGACAAGACGAGTCCGGATTAGGTAGGCATGCTAACACTTTTAATTTTTTTTTTTTTTTTTTTTTTTTACACCTATCCCCTCAAATACCTCAATTTATGTTATAAAAGGTTAAATACAACTTTTAACAATTATCATAATATTTATAAAGTACTCATCTATATTATACCCACCAGATCCCATCCCAAACAGGACAGTCGCTGGTCCCAAGATGTAAGAATGAATCCTTATCTTGATTATATGGGTAGGGGGAGCGCAGGACAGAGGAGGAATCAGGCTTTTGGTGGTACAATTGTTACAATGGGGGGCCATCTTTGGTCTCAACTGTTGCAGTCATTTTTGGTTCATGGCCATGTGCCAAATTCACTTTATCAGGTAGTTGTGGTACACTTCACACCTTCTCCAATTATCATGGCCTCACAGCCTCAGACCTTGATAATGTGAGTAGTGTGTGTGCTGCCCCCTATACCACTTGTTTTGGTTGGAGCTCTGATGTCATTATCTTTACTGGATGATAAAAAGTCTATCACACCGATTCTGACTACGTACATTGCTGGTCACGTTCATCCAGCCGTACATTTAAAACATCGCTTGCAAACTGATATTCCTGATGTATGGTTGGATGAACATGGCCAACAATGTTTTTTTGTGTTCAGCAGATCCGGACTTGGCGTGATAGACTTTTTATCCGGTAAAGATAGATCGATCAGATCTCCAACCAAACAAATGGTCTGGGCACAAATTAGAGCTCCTAACTATCATGAATTGGTTCCAAAAAGAAGGAAAAACAAGAAGAATGAAGAGTCTTTACTATTGCATTCACCAAATTCTAGAAAACTAGTAAAAGTAAAAAAGAAAAAAAGAAAAGGGTAAAACTTGGTAAAATGTTGAGCATATTTATATTCTGTAGTTTAATTCTTAATGTCCATGTTTCCATACGTAAGGTCTTAGGTGTTCTAGCAGTTTTTATCCTTTTTTGGTTGTACTTGGTTTAATAGAAATTAAAATAAACACAAAGTTTGAGGGGAAGATTCTATTTCACTTATTTTCTATCAAACCAAACCTATAATTATTTATGATGGAGCGCGATCCAGCCGGTCTTATCTGTCTACGACCTTGCTTTTGAACGGGGTAACAGGAATCCTGAAACGGAGGAGATGGGGAAGCTCCGGGGGGAACCCGGTGTAGAGGCTCCGAAGCTCAAGTTAGAATCCTTCAAAAGTAAGGTAATACCAGATAGCGCAAAGTTTGCATACCTTCTTTGTTGGGGGCAGGGGTCTCTTATAATCACTTCGTGCACTCGCCCCGAGGCCCTTGTCAGGTCGGGTATGATTACCCTTGTGCTTGTCAATTCGGCCGTCATCCTTTCTGCTGGGACAGAACCGTCACTGCCTAACTATCTCTCTAACTAGAGATGGCGATGTTAGTGGCGGTGGCAGGTGACCGTTAGAGTGCGGCCGCCAAACGTCAGATCCCAAGTCAGTCAGGCGCGGCGCCCTCGGGCACGGACTTTCTTAGTGTCAGGCATGGTACGACTTGTTTGGTTTGGTGCCCAGAAGGTGATGCGGAGTGCTGAGCGAGGCGAAGTTTTGAGCTCGGAGGTATCTATAGGGCATGTCAGTTCGGCGAAGTGTATCCCGAGCTGTTACAAAGTTGGCCAGTTCGGATTACTCTGGTTTCGGGCAAAGGGTGAGTTCGGGCCCCTCGTAGGGAGTTCGGTCCGCTGGTGTCCCCTTGTTCCCGCCTTTGGCTTGGCCTCCTTTGCCGAGCTGTTGTTTCTGCCACATGTCACGTAATAGTGAGGTCGGGCCAAATCTTCCTTCATCAATTGCCCCCCACTCCTCGCGCCAAGGGTCTTGCCATGGAGCGGGGAGTTTCACGAGGTAGCAGGTGGATTTGTCCCATCCTTCGAATCTTGATTGCGCGAGTTGCTTTTGCCAGGGTTCTTCGATTTTCGAGAAGGTTGGAAACGTGTCTACTCAAGAATGCTGATGGTTGTGACCGCGCGTTTTAAATTTCAAAAATTCGCGCCACTGGGACGTGACAGCAGGTCATTCAAAAAAGGCGTGCCACTGCTGTACGTGCGCGGGCGACTGTCAGGGAGACGTGCGGCGCATTAGTCTCGGAAAGACGCGCGTCGAAGTGACGTCAGTTTCAAAAAGACGTGCGCTGACGTTTCACTTTTTTCAGAAAGACGTGCGCCAATCACATCTCGACCTTATGGGACGTGCGGTCAGTGAAAACGTGGGCCGTCGGATCATCTTCGATCTGCACAGTCGATTCTTGGTTACTGTAGCTATAAATAGTGGGGGACCCCAGTCGGTTTGTCACTTCTGCGATTTGTCTACTGAGCTCGCGTCCAACTTTTCAGCTCGCGTCCAAGTTTTTCCAGCTCGCGTCAAGGCTGGTTATATAGCCTTCACGGTTCTTTGGCTTGTTCTTCAAACTTTCTTCCAGTGAGTACTTTCCTGAATCCATCTTTTCCCCAATGTCTAGCTTTGATAGCTCAGAAGATTCTTCAAGTAGGGCCGACATAGGTTCCACCAACCGAGCCGTGTCCCTCAACTGCCTCAGTGATCCTGAGGTGGAACTTGAGGACTATGAACCAGTAGGCCAAGCCGCTTTGGGCAATTTGGTGTCTACCTCCCGCCGAGGTCGGATGCTAGACAGGTTTGGTCCTTCGACCATGATGCCTGAGGGGCTTCAATCCATACTTATGTCTTACAACCTTCCTGGGGGGTATACATATTTTATTCCTTCGGGTAGCTTTCCTTGGGAACACGGTCCTGACGAGATCGTGATTTTTCGAGAGCAGCTCGCTGTGGGGTTGCGACTTCCTTTCCATCCCCTTCTTGTCGAAGTCATAAACCACTTCGGTGTCACCATTGGCCAACTTCATCCGAACTCTATTCGGAACCTGGTAGGGACAGTTTCCCTTTTTGCGAGCAGAACTTCCCCTTGGACTTAGAGATATTCTCCTCTATCTTGATTTTCAAGAGACAGACGGGTTCTCTTCTTAGGGGAAGACGGGCATATAACCTTTCTCCTCGCCAGGCTTTTAAGCTTCTGCACGATCTTCCTAATAAGGTCCCAGCATGGAAGCGGGACTACTTCGGCGTGCGAAGTGCACAAGGATGGCCCTTTCAG
The DNA here is from genome assembly GCF_056320005.1 of Nelumbo lutea. Lineage (NCBI taxonomy): Eukaryota > Viridiplantae > Streptophyta > Magnoliopsida > Proteales > Nelumbonaceae > Nelumbo > Nelumbo lutea. The sequence continues at coordinate 136,799,309 of NC_142684.1, read as the reverse complement.
ACCGGGTGGGGTGAGGCCGCTCCTGATTTAGGCGTGACTCTCGATAAAGAGACGGTGAAGGGCCTCCAGCAATGGGCACGACAAGGTTTAAAGTGCCACCACTACTTAACGGAGGCCAAGCTTATTGCGGCCAGCTTGAGTTCGGGTAGGTTTCTAGCTATGCGGTTTCTTGCTTGCTCTGTTTTCATTTTTTCTGATGTCGAAGTCGTTTCTATAGGTGTGATGGACGCAGAGAGAACTCGTGGGGGGCGTCTGTTCCAAGGTATGAAGAGGAGGAAGCGGGTCGCCAAGCGAACTCGTACCGAGCTGCCTCTGGAGGAGCCCCAAGTTCCAGACCACACGCCGGAGGATCTGCCCAGGGAGCCCGAGGTGATTCCACCGATGCACGAAACTGCCGGGGCGCCTTATGTTGAGACCACTCATACGGGCGCTCCTGCATACTCAAGTGCTTCTGCTCACTCTGGGTCCGCTCATATGCGGGCTGGGCCCTCGGGCTCGGGAGCTCAAGGGGAGTTCAGGAGCGTGTTGACGCCGAACTATGCTCTTCAGAAGAGTAGGGAGGCTACTTTCCCTGAGGAGATCGCGGCGTGGACCGATCTTCCCTTGAATCAGGTCGCATGCCGCGCTGTAACACATGCCATGGTGGTAAGTTAGATTCCGTCTGCCTTTTTCCTTTTCTGTCGCTTCTTCTGTTATTGCTCACTTGTTTCTTTTGGTAGGTGAATTCTTCAATTCATGCCTTGGTGGCCCAAGTGGAGAGGAGATCGCGACAGGCGCGAGCTGCTGAGGCTGGCGCTCATGCTGCTGAAGAAGCTTTCCGTGCTGTAGAGGCAAATACCTGGGCTACTGAGGCGGCTGCTTACACTGCCGAAGAGGCTGCTCGTGTCACGATGGCCAGGCCGGCAAGGTCTCAGCGTGACGCCGAGGCCATGGGGGTAGTTGTCAAGCATATGGCGGACTTGAAGTTGGATTTGCAGCATCAAGTCGAATATCTTTAGGAGGACATCAGGGAGAGAACACAGATTTTTTCCCAAGGCATTGAAGACACCAAGAAGAAGGCAGTTATGGACTACATTGCCTCTCCGCATTTTGACGATCAGATGGTGGATTCTTACAAGAGGGGGTTCAAGTTGAGTAGGTGGATGATCCGGAATACGTACCCCGACCTCGATGTAAGTGCCATATCCACTTTGCGTATAACTCAGGAGATGGCCAATGCTGCCGATGGCGAGCCGGACTCTGAAGGAGAGGCAGGGCCTTCAGGTGTTGTTGAAGTGCCTTCTGATGGCGAAGAAGTGGCTCCGGGCATGTAATAATATATATATATATATATATTTGTAAGTCCTTTCTGATGGTCAATGTACTCCTGTTTCTTGCAATGGAATAGATAGTCTTTTTGCCCAAGTGTTATTTTTCCCCGAACTAATTCTTTGTCGATGCCACTTTGTTCGGGTTATTATACTTCCACGATCTGTTATGCTGTGAACTTGTTTTTTGCCGAGCTGATAATATGCTCGACTTCTTTGCTTGTTTACACCGAGGTTCCTCTTGGCTTGCATCGTGGCACATAGGACCCTGATTTCGTCCACTTCGCTTGGTAGTTTATAGGTAGTATCGCCTTAAGTTCGCGATGTTCCACGCTCGGGGTACTTGTTTGCCTTCCAAGGTTTTGAGTTCGTATGCCCCCCCGAGCGCTCTTTTTACTTTATAGGGCCCTTCCCAGTTTGGTCCAAGCTTTCCCACGCCGGGTTCGGGCACCATAATCTTACGAAGGACTAGGTCGCCGACTCGGAAGCTTCTTTGCTTTACTCTGCTATTGTAGTAGCGAGCTACCTGCTGCTGGTATGCCACTGTCCGGATGTGCGCGAGGTCCCTTACCTTGTCCAATAGGTCAAGGTTGGTACATAACTCGTCTCCGTTCGTCCGATCGTCGTATGTTTCTAATCGCAATGTTGGTACTTCGATTTTCGTCGGGATCACTGCTTCAGTGCCGTAGGTGAGGTTAAAGGGGGTTTCTCCCGTGGTTGTTTTTTCGGTAGTTCGGTGAGCCCATAAGACACTTGGTAGCTCTTCGGCCCACAATCCCTTAGCTCGATCTAGACGTGCTTTCAGTCCACGTAGGATGGCTCTGTTCATTACTTCTCTCTGACCATTTGCCTGCGGGTGCACGACTGACGTGAAGTTTTGCCGAATCCCCATGTTCTGGCACCACTCTTGGAACTTGATATCCTCGAACTGCTTGCCGTTGTCGGAGATTAGTACCCGAGGTAACCCGAAGTGACATACTATGTTCTTCCAAAAGAAGTTCTGTATGTTTCGAGCCGTAACAGTTGCCAGAGGTTCGGCTTCTATCCACTTCGTAAAGTAATCTACTGCAACAACTAGGAATTTTCTTCCACCTGTTGCTGGTGGGAATGGCCCCAGGAGGTCGATGCCCCATTGTGCAAAGGGCCATGGGTTGGCGAGGTATTTGAGGTCGGAGGCAGGTTGATGGTGGATATTGGCGTGCTTCTGACACTTGTCGCATTTTCTGACGAGCTCGACAGCTTCTGCCTTCATCGTTGGCCAGTAGTATCCTTGTCGAAGTGCTTTTTGGGCGAGTGCTCTGCCCCCCAAGTGTCCGCCGCACAGGCCTTCCTGAGTGTTGCGGAGTATGAACTCGACTTCGGTAGGTCGCAGGCAACGCAAGTAGGGGAGCGTGTAGGACCGTCGGTATAACCGTTCGTCTATTATGATGTATTTGGCTGCCTGCCGCTGCACCCTCTTGGCCGCATTGCGTTCTGCAGGGAAGGTTCCGTCTAACAAGAAACTCACGAGTGGGTCGATCCAGCTCGGCTCTACCTCCAAGACGGGAGCGACCACCTCTGTCCCCCCGAGAATACTAGGCCGAGGTAAGTCCTCTATGTAAACAGTTCTCATGTTGTTGTGGCTTGTACTGGCTAACCGGGACAGGGCGTCGGCCTCAGTGTTCTCTAACCTCAGGATTTGCCTGATGAAGTGTGACTGGAAGTTGAGCAGGGCTTCTTTTACTTTGGCCAAATATGCGATCATGGAGAGCTCGCGTGCTTCATACTCGCCTGTAACTTGGTTGACCACAAGCTGAGAATCGCTGCAGATGACCAAGTGTTTTGCCTTTACCTTTCGGCTAGTGCGTATTCTAATTTTGTGCCGCCCGGGCCACACAAGACTATTCCAGCTCCGCTGCCTTGCCGGTTCGAGGAACCATCCACGTGAAGGATCCAGGGCTCCTCATCCCAGTTCGTGCTTCGCCTGACCAGGAGAGATGCCACACTGGCTGCTACTTCACGGGGTTCAGACTCTATGGGCTCGGGAGCTCCGGGTTCGCCCAAACTGGGGACCTCGGGCTCGACCTGTAGGGCTTCATGGCTGAAGTTCTTCACCTTGCTCCGCATGCCGCTCCAGTTCGAGGTCGTCAGCCGCCTTGGTTTTTCCCTTCAGGGCGGCAACATAACACTTGCGAGACTCGAGCTGGTCACCGCGCGCTACCCCTACACCGAAGTCCGTAGGGAACTTCATGGCCAAATAGTAGGTGGAGACCTCCGCCCATAGGATATGCGTGATCGGCCGCCCTATTATGGCATTGTATGGGGAGGGGGTCGCGACTACCAGGAAATCATGGTTGAGTCTGACTGCACAAGGCCATGTGCCGACTTCCACAGGTACGGTTATTTTTCTGAGGGGCCTGACTTCCTCTCTGCTGAAACCCACCAGGGGAGTGTTCACGGGCTTCAGCTCGCTCCTCTGTAACTGCAACTGGTCAAACGCCGATTTGAAGAGGATGTCCGCTGAGCTGCCCGAATCTACGAGTACGCGTCTGACCTCGAAGTCGCTGGTCCTTAGTTTAATGACAAGCGCGCCATCATGGGGGTAGTGGACCCCTTGCGCGTCGTCCTCCGTGAAGAAGATTGGTTCTTCGGTCTTTGGTCACTTTGGGGGGTTCCGTTCTTCGAGGGTCGCTTCGCAAACTGAAGTTCGAGCTGCTACCGAGGTACACCCCGCTACCACCGAACCTCCCACGATTACATGGATGGTTCCCCGAACTGGCCTCTCTTCCGGAGGCTTCCGCTGCAACGGTTCGGCAAGTCTGTTGCTAGACTCGGGTCTAGCTTGGAGCGCCTTATTGTTATTATTGTTGTGCTGTACAAAGTTTCTCAAGTATCCGCGATGGATGAGCCCCTCTATCTCGTCCCGGAGGTTATTACAATGCTCGGTACAATACAAATTCTTATTTCTTTCATTCGGATTTCCCTTTAGGCGAGGTGGCTACTTCACGTACGGGGCGTCTTTGATCGTCATTAAGATCTCCGTCCGCCTCGTGTTTAATGGCGTGTAGTCCGTCCAAACTGCTAGGGGAGCCCGGAACGACTGGTTCGGCTTCGGCTCCCGGGTCGGGTTTTTTCTGTCGATCGGGTTGGAGAGCTCGCCTTCTCTCTTTCTTTTCTCGTTCCCGCCTTCGGTTCGTTGGTTGACTTCTTCCTCTGTCCTCATGAACTTATCCGCAAGCTTGAGGAATTCGGCCACGGTTGCGGGCTGGTTAGCCACCATGTGCCATTTGAATTCTTTGTGCGTCACCCCTCTTTTGGCTGCCGCGAGCTGCACTACGGGGTCCAACCGCGGTATCTGCAAGCATGCTTCGTTGAATCGCTTGATGTAGCCCCGGATGGATTCTCCTTCTCTTTGGACTACTCTAAAGATGCTTTCCTCTGTTCTGGGGCACCGTTGGCTGGTGACAAAGTGTGCGGTGAAGACCTGCACGAACTGGGCCCAGCACTTTATCGACCTGCGGACCAGGTTCCTATACCAAGTGCGGGCTACCCCCCTGAGGGTGGTGGTAAAGGCCACGCACATGCACGATTCACTGGACCTTGCGAGGTGCATTTGGGACTGAAAGGCGTCAACGTGGTCGTTGGGGTCGAAGGACCCGTCGTACTTGTCCAGAGGTGGGAGCTTGAAATCTTTGGGTAAGGGGACCGCCAGGAGTTCTGATGCGAGGGGGGAAGGAATCGAGAGAATCGGGGCAGCTCCTACCTCGTCCGAGCTCGTCTCTTTGCCTCTGAGTTCTGACAAGGCACGGGCGGTGGTTCGGCAACTTCGCCGGCGCCTTCGTTGTTGAGCGGACCTTGTACTAGCGCTGCTGGCCTCCGTGTTACCAAGCTCGATGGGCCCGGAATACTGGTAGTCTGCCGCCAGGGTGCCGAATTGGTTTTCGGTGAGCGGGAACTCGAGCTTGGAGCACCTGGGTGCCGACCTCACGGGCGAGGTTCCCAACCCGCCTACGGGTTGCGAGGCGGGGATGACATTTTTCTCTCTTCGGCCTGGGGATGAGGCCTGGCTGTTAGGGGGTTCTGGGGCCAGGAGGCCTTCGCCTGGTGGGGGTGTCCATCCTGTGGGGAGGCTTTGACCGGCCTCGGAGCGGGGTGGCGAGGTGGAAGTAGTGGTTGGTTCAGTGGTAGTTGGGGGAACTGCTGTTGATAGTGATACTGGGAGATGTTGTGTAGTACTTGGTGCTGGTGAAGCTGGTCCTGCTGGAACTGTTGCATTTGGGCTTGCATTGCCCGCATGCACTGCATCAGGTCGTCCAACCGGTTTTGGCTGGCTGCCAAGGGGATGGAAGTCGATTCAGTGAAGGTTGTCTCAATGGGGAGAGGAAAGGGGATGCTTGTGGCAGGAGGGTTTACGGGCGCCACTACTTGTGGCACGTTCAAACTAGGGATCCTATCCACCGAAAGGGGGATGGTGAACTGTCCAACACACACCACGGGGACTTGAAGTTGTTCCCCGGTGGCGTTTGTCTCCGTGCCACGTCCGGTGTTGCTGGAGGAGGCCATGAGTGTTGGGTTTTTTGAAGAAAAGGGGTTATGGAAGTTTTGAGGGAGGCTTTTTGAAGCGTTCCCACAGACGGCACCAATTGATGGAGCGCGATCTGGCCGGTCTTAGCTATCCACGACCTTGCTTCTGAACGGGGTAGCAGGGAACCTGAAACGGAGGAGATGGGGAAGCTTCAGGGGGAACCCGGTGTAGAGGCTCCGAAGCTCAAGTTAGAATCCTTCAAAAGTAAGGTAATACTAGATAGCGCAAAGTTTGCATACCTTCTTTGTTGGGGGCAGGGGGGTCTTATAATCACTTCGTGCACTCGCCCCGAGGCCCTTGTCAGGTCGGGTATGATTACCCTTGTGCTTGTCAATTCGGTCATCGTCCTTTCTACTGGGACAAAACCGTCACTGCCTAACTGTCTCTCTAACTAGAGATGGCGGTGTTAGTGGCGGTGGTAGGTGACCGTTAGAGTGCGGCCGCCAAACGTCAGATCCCAAGTCAGTCAGGCGCGGTGCCCTCGGGCACGGACTTCCTCAGTGTCAGGCATGGTACGACTTGTTTGGTTTGGTGCCCAGAAGGTGATGCAGAGTGCTAAGCGAGGCGAAGTCTTGAGCTCGGAGGTATCTATAGGGCAGGTCAGTTCGGCGAAGTGTATCCCGAGCTGTTACAAAGTTGGCCAGTTCGGATTACTCTGGTTTTGGGCAAAGGGTGAGTTCGGGCCTCCCATAGGTAGTTCGGTCCGCTGGTGTCCCCTTGTTCCCACCTTTGGCTTGACCCCCTTTTGTCAAGCTGTTGTTTCTGCCACATGTCACGTAACAGTGAGGTCGGGCCAAATCTTCCTTCATCAATTTCTTTTCCAAAATTTAAAATTCATTTTCAGTCATTGTCTTTAGAATATATCCTTTATTAATCAGATCTTAACAAAAAAATAAATATTGCAATTTGCAAGGCATATTTATATTTAAAAAATGAATAGAGAGGCATGCGGTATTATTACTTGGGATCCGTTCCTACCTTTCATTTGTTATAAGCAGAGTTTAGAAATCCATGTCGGACTAGCTGGTTGGACTGTGACCCGGGACCTTGCCAGTTCGGTCTTATCCTAATAACCGCTTTTGCTAAAAACCAGTTGATCAGCTAGTTTAGCTGGAGAACTGATGAATCAATCCCGGTTTCATGAAACCACTTGGGTTTTTAATCAATTGAAATTTTGAAATGTGTTTAACAAAATTTGAACCCATAACCACTTATTTTCATATTAGTAATTAAGCACATGTGTTGCATGTGAGAAATTTTTCTCCATATTAATTACTTGAATTTTAGATATATCATAGTTAAGATAGAAATTGAAAATTAACAAAAACAATAATATGATTAAAAATAAACTTAAGTGCTAGCTTATAGCAATTATTATTATTATTATTGTTATTATATTTTGTATTCCATTTTTATCATAAATAAAAAGATTATTTTAACAATTATTTTTATTTAATATGATGAATATATAACATTAGAAATGTTCTCAAATGTTTTCTACAAATTTTGTACAATTTTATTTTTGGTGTTCTATCGTCTTTTTAAATATTTATTATTTAATTATGACATTATGGCTTTCTTTGAAAAGGTGAATCATTGACCCACTATCTAGATAAGAAAATAGTTTTGCTTTCGGATTCGTTTTAAATCAGGGAAAATTATAGTTAGAGTCGGTTGTACATTTAAAACTCTGACAATTGGCTCTACATTTCAAATTATAAAACCCCCCGCCATGTCATTGGATGCTTATGTGGCTGTTGCCAACATGGGACTCTTAATCTATGTTGAACACAACAAATGTCTTATACCAAAATTGCCCTTTAATGCTAGGTGGTTGGAAAATAAGAAAAGGGTTTTTAGTTTCTCTTCCTCTCTTTCTCTCACACTCACTCTCTTACTCCCACAGTCGTCTCTCTCTACTCAATGACTATGTGATTTGAAAATAAATAAAATTAGTTTTTGGTTTTGATATTTATGTTCTCTCTATCAATTTCTCTCATTCTCTCTCTACTTATCGTTCTCCCTCAATCTTTCTCATTCTCTTTCTCGGTCGATCTCTTCTTCTCCCTTAAATTCTAGTTTTCTCTCTCAATTACTCTCCCGCTCCATCTCTCATTCTTTTTTTTTTAATTTTCTTACACACTTATATGGTATTAATCAGACCGTATAAAAGAGCATGAGACCAACTTGGTATGGTTCAAAAATCATTACACCAATTTGATAAAAATTCACAATAAACTCTTGACTATGAAGTTTACACCAACTTGATAGAAATTTATATCTTGATTGTACAAATGATTAGTCCCTTTAGTTTTTTATACTATCGGATTAATATTGTATACATTTGTAAGAAAAATAAAAAAGAACGATAGAGGGAGCGGGAGAAAGAATGGGGGAGAAGGAGATATTGACTGAGAGGGAAAAGAATGAGAGAGATTGAGGGAGAATATATATATATATATATATATATATATATATATATATATATATATATAGAGAGAGAGAGAGAGAGAGAGAGAGAGAGAGAGAGAGAGAGAGAGAGATTTTAATTTGTCTATAGACCAAAGCTGAGAGAGTGGGAGTGATAGAGGGTGTGGGAGATTGAGAGGTGACCGTGAGATTGAGAGAGAAGGGAGGGAGATCGAGAGACAGAGGGAGTGAGAGAGAAACTAAAAACCTATTTTTGATATAGGTTTTTTATTGTGTCCAACATGGATTAGGAGTCACATGTTGGTAATAGCCAGATAAGCCTTCAATGACATGGCGGGGGTTTTTATAATTTGAAATATAGAGCCAGTGGTCAGAGTTTTGTTGGTTTTTAGACAAACTTGTAACCTAATTTTAAATGTACAACTGGCTTTAACTTTAATTTCCCTTTAAATTATATATTTTATTTACATTATAAAAATAAATTTTACTTATCATACTTAATTTTTGTTTATCTATGATATCAATTGACCCAAACCATGATCCCACCACCCAAAAAGAAAAATAGTTTGATTTCCAGGTTGACATTAAATTTCATATTACATTTTCATCATTGATAAAATTATTTCTCATCTATAATACTTATTTTTGTTCAAAATAATGAATGCATAATATTAGAGATGTACCCAAAATTTTATTTTTTATAAATATAAACATTAGATATGTGCCCAAAATTTTCTCCTTCTTTTTTTTATTTTATTTTTGTGATTCTTTCAATTTTCTATTTTTTAAAATTTTATTATTTGACTATGACATCTAGGGATGATCACGGTTTGGTTCATGAGCTTTTTTTTGAACCACACCAATTTGGTTGGTTTCTTCATAATTTGAACCAAAATTGAACTTTTATTTTTGTGCAGTAACCTTGGACAATGAACAAGCTAGAGTGTGAAGGCCTATATATTTATGCAAAAAAAAATACCCTATAAATAATATCTATGAAAAAAAAACCTTAAACAAGTTGAAGGCCTAAAGTTGAACTTGGACAATGAACACTGAAGTAGTGGCCGATTTGCTGGTGTCGGACTAGTTATCGCTTGAACCTGAATTGAGAGGTGGAAGAGATGATACGTGTTGCTAGAAAGGGAGTAGCTGGTGCCTGGCCTTGGTAGCTTGGTGCTTGTCGGCGACCGGTGTTGCTGCTTGGTGTTTGGCACGAAGCGGTGGAGGAGATGACAAGCAAGAGAAAGAGAAAGAGAGACAAAGAGTGAGAGAAAGAGTTCTCAATTTTGGGCCTTCTGGCATGGCCTTAATAGAGAATGGAGGGGGAGAGGCCGTTGGAGGATGACCATCGCTTGACGTCGACGTCGAATAACAAATGATAATGACCGATGCCGAGGGAAAGCAAGGGAAACTAAGGAGGAAGATGAACAAGAGGAAAGCAAGGGTTTTCAGTTTAGGCATTAGCCTTTATGTATCAAAGAAGGGGAAAGGGGGAACTCAAAAAGTCAAATGGCAGTGGGCTTATTTCAATTTAAAAAATAAAAAAAATATATAATATATAATACATAATATATATAATATATATTACTGTATATATACCGGCCGATTCAATTAACCATATTTTCAGTTTGGTTCCGATTGGCTTTTCGGTTCAATTTGGTTTTTCTAGCTTTTTGCTCACCCCTAATGACATCATTTCATTTTTTATGTAGATTTTAAAATTGGCATTCCATTTTCATCATTAATAAAAATACTACTTACATTTTATACTTATTTATTTTAATTTTTATGCATGTATTTTAAAGAAAATATAAATTAAGAGACTTGAACACAAGTTATTTGCTTTAACCTCTAACCAACACATGCACCTCTCCCTTCTCCGGTTCTATGCCAAGTTCAGTTCTTTGAACATTGGTTATAAGTTGAAGGGACAAAAAAGGCAAGGGGTAGATAAAAAAGACATGGGTAGAAGTAGTAAGAAATAATTTAAGAATGAATATGACATTAAATGTAATGGACCAACAAAACAGAGTTATTGTAGCAAACCCCATATAGTTGGGATAAGGCTTGAATGATGATGATTGATTCCTGCCTTCACTAAAGTTAGGGTAATCAAGCAATTATGTAGACATTGACCTATTTCATGGTAAATTATATATAAAACCTTAATATGTTCGCTAATACAAATTGTGATGGTGCGCAATCCGGCTGGTCCTAGCTATCAACGACCTTGCCTCTGACTGGTGCAACAAGTGCCTAAAACTAGGGAAAAAGCGAGTAATCTCCAGGGAAGAACCCAGTGAGAATGCTCCGAACCTCAAGTTAGTATTCTCTCAAAGGCAAGATAAAATCAGATGGCGCAAAGTTCACATACCTTGTTCTTGGGGGGTAGAGAGCCTTTTATAACCACTTCGCGCACTCACTCCTAAGCTTCTGTCAGGTCGGGTATGACTACCTCTGTGCTCCTGTCAGTTCGGGTGTCATTACCTCTGCTGGGGCAGAACCGCCACTGCTCTCTTTGTCAGAGCCATCTCTGAAACTGGAGATGGCGGTGGCAGGTGGCGGTGACAGGTGGCCGTTGAAGTGAGGCTATCAAGTGTCAGATCCCAAGTCAGTCAGGTGCGCCACCCCTGGATATGGACTCCTTCGGTGTCAGGTATGGTATGGTTGTTTAGTTTGGCGTCCTGGAGGCGAAGTGCTAGAGAGGTGTGCAATTTGAAGTCTTGAGTTCGGATAGAGGTGCGGCCCGAACCACCATGGGGCAGGCTAGTTCGGGTTGTTGCCCTTTGTGTTTGTAAGGCTCAGGGCCTAATGGAGAGCTCGAGCTCCTTATGAGGAGTTCGGGCTCCTTGTAGGGAGTTCGGACTGTTGGTTCCTCCTTTCGAAGCTCGCACCTTGGGCATGTTGTTGTGCCGAGCTGTTACCTTTGCCACGTGTTGAGTGGTTACGAGGTTGGACCAAATCTTCCTTCATCAATTGCCCCCCACTCCTCATGTTAAGGGACTTCCCTAGCAGGGGGAGTTTGCGAGGTGGCAGGTGGATTTGTCCTATACTTTGAACTGGTTTTGACTGATAGCGTGAAGTGCCCGTTTGTCAGGATTTTTCCAGGTTTCTTGAGTGCCAAAAAGATGGGAAACGTGCCAATCTGTCTATAAATGCTGACAGACATGACAGCGCACGCTTATTTCAAAATTCATAAAGCGCACTACTGGGAGACGTGACAGTGAACGCCTTTTCAATTTTGAAAAAACGCGCCGCTACCGCCTTTAATGCGAGGAGACGTGCACTGACGCCCTTTTCAGTTTCAAGAGACGTGTGGCCAGTCACGTCTCAGTCTCAGGAGACGTGCGGTTAGCATGACTACGGGCGTTGGATTTGCTTTGATAAGAACCGTTGATTCTCGGTTACTGTGGGTATAAATAGTGGGGGACCCCAGTCGCTATCATTATCCTGCATTTTGCTTCTTGAGCTCGTGTTCAAGCCTTTAGCTCGTATTCACGTTCCCATAGTTCATTTGCTTCTTTCCGGGTGAGTACTTTCTTGGAATCCTTCTTCTCCTTCCGATGTCTAGCTCGGATAGCTCAGATTGTTCTTCAAGGGGCTCAGATGCAGGTTCTACGAACCGAGTTGCATCCCTCGACAGTCCTAGTGAACCCGAGGTAGAACTTGAGGAAGAGTTCGAACCCCTAGGCCGAGTCACCTCGGGTAGTTTGGCGTCCTCTTCTCGTCGAGGTCGGACGTTAGACAAGTTTGGGCCCTCGACCATGACGCCTGAGGGGCTTCACTCCCTTATTACCCAGTTCAACTTGCCTAGGGAGTACACCTACTTCATACCCTCAAGCAGTTTCCCTTGGGAACACGGTCCTGATGAGATCGTTGATATTCCGGGAGCAGCACATTGCGGGGTTGCGCCTGCCTTTCCACCCCCTCATTGTTGAGGTTATGAACCACTTCGGCGTTATCGTCGACCAGCTTCACCCGAACTCTATTCGTAACTTGGTGGGGACAATCTCCCTATTTTGCGAACAGGTTTTACCTTTAGACTTGGAGATCTTCTCTTCCATTTTAATGCTTAAGAAGCAAGCGGGTCTCCTCCCCGGGCGTAGGTGGGCATATTACCTATCTCCTCGCTCGGGTTTTAAGCTTTTACATGAACTTCCCAACAAGGTCTCGGTGTGGAAATGAGACTACTTCGGGGTGCGAAGTGCATTGGGGTGGGTGTTCCAAACCGGGTGGGGGATGGCTGCCCCTGATGTCGGTGTTACGCTTGATAAGGAGATAGCAAAGGGCCTCTGGCAATGGGCACGGCTTGGGCTAAAATGCCACCATTATCTGATGGAGGCCAAGCTAATTGAGGCCGGTCTGAGTTCGGGTAGTTCCTTACTCAGAGGTTTGTCTTTTGTTTTGCTCTGTTCTTTCATTTTCCTGATGCTGAGCTCCTTTTGCAGGTGTGATGGACTCAAAGAAGACTGGTGGCGGGAACCTGTTTCACATCATGAAGAGGAGGAAGTGAGTCACCAAACGAACTCATGCCGAGCTGCCCTGAGATGCGGAGCCTGAGGTACCAGACTACCCATCAGTGGATCCGGCCAGGGAGCTCGAGATGGCCCCTGCAGTACATGAAGCGGCAGGGGCCCCTTATGCCGAGGCTACTTACACGGGGGCTCCCGCTTACTCTGAGTCTACTTATATGCGAGCTAGGCCCTCAGGCTCGGGAGCCCAAGGCAAGTTCAGGAGCGTGTTGTCGTCGAACCACACTCTTCAGAAGAGTAGGGAGGCCATTTATCCTGAGGAGGTTGCGGCATGGACCGAGCTTCCTTTGAACCAGGTAGTTTGTCGTGCTGCCACTCATGCCATGGTGGTAAGTCAATGATTTTTTGTCGAGCTCTTTGCTTTTATCTTTTTTGGCGGCCCAAGTGGAAAGGAGCTCGAGGCAGGCACGAGCTGCCGAAGAGGCTTTTCATGCTACCGAGGAGGCTTCCCGAGCTGCTGAGGCGGCTTCTCATGCTGCACAGGCCAGGCAGGCGAGGTCTCAGAGAGATGTCGAGGCCATGAGAATTGTGGTGAAGCATATGGCAGACCTGAGGCTGGATTTGCAGCATCAGGTTGAATACCTTCAAGAGAATATTAGGGAGAGGACAGATCTTTTCTCAAGGCATCGAGGATGCCAAGAAGAAGGTCGTCGATGAATATATCGCCTCATCGCGCTTTGATGACTTGATGGTGGGCTCGTATAGAAGGGGCTTTAAACTAACCCAGTGGATGATCCGGAATACGTACCCCGAGCTCTATATTGGTGCTATAACCACTTCACGCATAACTCAGGAGATGGTCGATGCTGCAGACGATGAACCGGACTCTGAGGATGAGGTAGGACCTTCGGGTATCGTCGAAGTGCCTTCTGATGTTGAAAAAGTACCTCCGGGCCTGTGAGCTTGATATTGTATATATATCTTTTTTTTTGGAAATGTACACTCCCTTATTTTGCAATGGAATGACTCTTTTGGTCAAGTGTTGGATGCTCTCTCTCCCGAACTGACCATATTTGCCAAACTGACCATATGCCCAATATGTTTTGCCCAGGTTACTGCACTCGTGCGGCCTGTTTTGCCTTCACTTGCCTATGCCGAGGTCCTTGTTAACTTGACATTCTAGCCTTAAGGGCTGGTAGCGACTTAGTCCACTTCACTTAGTGATCTATAGATAGCATCGTCTCAAGTTAACGACGTTCCACGCTCGGGGTACTTGTTTGCCCTCTAAAGTTTCAAGCCTGTATGCCTACCCGAGCGCTCTCTTTACTCGGTAGGGCCCTTCCCATATTGGTCCAAGTTTGCCCACGCTGGGCTCGGGTGCCATGATCTTACGGAGAACCAGGTCACCAATGCGGAAGTTCCGCTTCTTTACTCTGGTATTGTAGTACCTAGCTACTCTTTGCTAGTAGGTTGCGGTCCAGATGTGCGTGAGGCCTCTTATCTCGTCCAGTAGGTCGAGGTTGGTACGTAACTCATCTCCATTTGTCTGATTGTAATATGCTTCAATTCGTAGTGTAGGTATTTTGATCTCCGCCGGGATTACTGCTTCAGTGTTGTAGGTGAGGTTAAAGGGGGTTTCTCCTGTGGCGGTTTTTTCTGTGGTTTGGTGAGCCCATAGAACACTTGGTAGCTCATCCACCCACAACCCTTTAGCTCAGTCTAGTCGCGCTTTCAGTCTACGAAGGATAGCTCTGTTCATTATTTTTGTCTGACCGTTTGCCTACGGGTGTGCGATCGATGTGAAGTTCTGTCGATTTCTCATATCTTGGCACCATTCCTGAAACTTGATATCCTCGAACTACTTGCCATTGTCAGAGATCAGTACCCAAGGTAACCCGAAGTGACATACTATGTTCTTCCAAAAGAAGTTATGTACGTTTCAGGATGTAACTATTGCCAGAGGTTCTACTTCTATCCACTTTGTGAAGTAATCTACCGCCACCACTAGGAACTTCCTTCCACCTGTTGCTGGTGGGAATGGCCCCAGGAGGTTGATGCCCCATTGCGCAAAGGGCCATGGACTGGTGAGGTACTTGAGGTCGACAACAAGCTAATGGTGGATATTGGTATGCTTCTGACACTTGCCGCATTTTCTGACGAGCTAGACGGCCTCTGCCTTCATCGTTGGCCAGTAGTACCCATGTCGAAGTGCCTTTTGGGTGAGGGCCCTTCCTCCCAAGTGTCTGCCGCACAGACCTTCATGAGTGTCGTAGAGTATGAGCTCAGCTTCGGCAGGTCGCAAGCAACGCAGGTAGGGGAGTGTGTAGGACCGTCAGTACAGTCGTTCGTCTATTATGACGTATTTGGTTGCCTGGCGCTGCACCCTCCTGGATGCATTGCGGTCCGCAGGGAGGGTTCCATCTAGTAAGAAGCTCACGAGTGGGTCGATCCAGCTTGGCTCTGCTTCAAGGACGGGAGTGACCTCCTCTGCCCCACCGAGAATGCTAGGCCGAGGTAAGTCCTCTATGTACACGGTTCTCATGGTGTTGTGACTCGTGCTGGCTAACCGGGACAAGGCGTCGGCCTCAGTGTTCTCTGACCTCGGGATTTGCCTGATGAAGTGTGACTGAAAGTTGAGTAGAGCTTCCTTTACTTTTGCCAAGTAGGCAATCATAGTCAGCTCGTGTGCTTCGTATTCACCCGTAACCTAGTTGACCACAAGCTGGGAATCGCTGCAGATAACTATGTGTTTTGCTCTTACCTTTTGCGCTAGGTTCAGCTCGGCTACCAATGCCTCATACTCCACCTCGTTGTTGGATGCTGCGAACTCAAAGCGTAGTGCGTATTCCAATTTCATGCCACACGGGCCGCATAACACTATTCTAGCCCCATTGCCATGTTAGTTCGAGGAGCCATCTACGTGAAGGATCCAGGGCTCCTCATCCTAGTTTGCGTTTGGCCCAACTAGGAGAGATGCCACTCTGGCTACTACTTCATGGGGTTCAAACTCTATTGGCTTGGGAGCTCCAGGCTCACCCAAACTAGGGATCTTGGGCTCAACCGACCTAGGGACTTCGAGGCTGAACGTGCAATCGACGATAAAATCTGCTAAGGCTTGGGCCTTAATAGCAGTTCGTGGCTTATACTGAAGGTCATACTCGCTGAGCTCGATGGCCCACTTCGTCAGTCGACCGGAAACCTCGGACTTGAGTAAGACTTGCCTCAGAGGTTTGTCAGTCTAGACGATGACACTGCAATTACCAGTGCGTATGCTAGCTTTACTATCTGGTGGTATCTCGTCTCTGCTCCCTGCAGAATTTTACTAACATAATAGATGGGCCGCTAGACTCGATCTACTTCTTCTATTAGTACTGAACTGACCACCTCGTCGCTTGTCGAGAGATACAGTTCTAAGACTTCACCCTCCTCGGGCTTGGCTAAGATCGTCACACTAGCGAGGTAGCTTTTTAGCTCATCGAATGCGAGCTTGCAGTCTCGGGTCCATTAGAACAATTTGCCTTTGATTGTCTTAAAAAAGGCAAACAGTGGTCTGCTGATTTGGACATGAAGCGGCTCAGAGCGGCTATGCGGCCGTTTAGCCTCTGAACCTCTTTTACTTTTCGGGGTGGTCTCATATCTAGGATGGCCTTTATCTTGTTCGGTTTGGCCTCAATACCGCACCGGTTGACAATGCACCCTAGGAGACACCGAAGACACATTTGTTTGGGTTCAGTTTCATGCTAAATTGATGCAGAATTTGGAAGACAGAATCTAAGTCTTTTATTAATTCCTATGAAAACTGCATCTTGACAACCATGTCGTCTACATAACATTCTATTTTCATGCCAATTAAGGGTCGAAACAGCTTATTCACAAGTCTTTGGAAGGTCGCCCCAGCAGTCTTCAGTCCAAAGGGCATGACCTTGTAGCAGTACATGCCGAATTCAGTTATGAAGTTGGTTTTTTCCTCATCGGACTGATCCATCCTGATTTGGTTGTAGCCCGAGTAGGCGTCCAAGAAGCTTAGCAACTCATGTCCCGAGGTTGCGTCCACTAGGCGGTCAATTCTGAGGTGGGGGAAACAGTCTTTCGGGCAAGCTCGGTTCAGGTCGGTGTAGTCGATGCACATGCGCCACTTGCCATTTGCCTTTTTCACCAGCACTGGGTTGGCTACCCAGCTCGGGTAATGAACTTCCCTTATGAAGTCTGTTGCGAGAAGTTTTTTGACCTCCTCGTCGACCGCCCTCCAGCGCTCGGGGCTAAGTTGCATTTCTTTTGTCTAATGGGTTTGACTACAGGGTCAGTATTAAGTTTGTGAGTTATAAGGCTAGGGTCAGTATCGGGTATATCGGCCGCAGACCATGCAAAAATATCTAAAATTTGAAGTAAGAAACTCACCAGTTCGGTTTGTAGAGGCTCCTTGACGGAAGCACCGATCTGTAGCATTCGAGCCGGGTCCACAGCCGAAATTGGGATTGCGACCATTTCCTTTGTGGGCAAAGCTCATTCCTCACCCTGCTCCGTAGGCCGCTCCAGTTCGAGGTCGTTGGCCGCCTTGGTTTTTCCCTTCAGGGCGGCAACATAACACTCGCAGGACTCAAGTTGGTCGCCCCGCGCTACCCCCACACCGAAGTCTGTAGGGAACTTCATTGCCAAATAGTAGGTGGAGACCACTCCCTGTAGGACATGCATAATTGGCCACCCTATTATGGCATTGTATGGGGAGGGGCTCGCGACCACCAGGAAATCATGGTTGAGTCTGACCGCACAAGGCCATGTGCCGACTTCCACAGGTACTCTAATTTTCCCAAGCAGCCTGACTTCCTCTCTACTGAAGCCCACCAGAGGAGTGTTCGTGGGCTTCAACTCGCTTCTCTACAACTGAAGCTAGTCAAATGCTGACTTGAAGATGATGTCTACCGAGCTACCTGAATCCACAAGTACGCGCCTGACTTCGAAGCCGTTGATCCTTCATTTTATGACAAGCGCGTCATCGTGGGGGTAGTGGACTCCTCGCACATCGTCTTCCGTGAAGAAGATCGGTTCTTTCATTTTTGGCCTCTTCGGAGGGTTCTGTTCTTCTCGAGCCACTTCGCAAACTGACATCCGGGCTACTGCCGAAGTGCAACTTGCTACCACCGAACCTCCCACTATCACGTGGATGGTTCCCCGAACTAGCCTTTCTTTTGGAGGCTCTTTTTGCGACGGTTCGGCTGGCCTGCTACTGGATTCGGGGGCATCTCTTCCATGCTCCCCTTGCCGACCTGAATTATTATTATTATTATTATTATTATTATTATTATTATTATTATTATTATTATTATTATTATTATTATGCTGTACAAAATTTCTCAAGTACCCGTGACGAATGAGTCCCTCTATCTCATCCCGGAGATTATTACACTGTTCGGTACTATGACCGTGATCTCTATGGAAACTATAGTACAAATTTTTATTTCTCTCGTTTGGGTTCCCTTTTATGCAAAGTGGCCATTTTACGTATGGGGCATCTTTAATCGTCATCAAGATCTCAGTCTGCCTCGTGTTTAAGGGTGTGTAGTCCATTTGAGCTGCTAAGGGAGCTCAGAATGGCTGACTCGGCTTCGCCTCCCGGGCTGGGTTTTTTCTTCTGTCAACTAGGTTGGAGGGCTCGCCTTCCCTCTTCCTTTTCTCGATCCCGCTCTCAGTCCTTTAGTTGATCTCTTCCTCTGTTCTCATGACTTTATCCGCGAGCTTGAGGAATTCGGCTACGGTAGCGGGCTGGTTAGCTACCATGTGCCATTTGAACTCCTTGTGTGTTACTCCTCCAGTCGCAGTATATGCAAGCATGTGTCATTGAACCACTTGATGTAACCCCAAATGGACTCTCCTTCCCTCTGGACTACTCCGAAGATGCTTTCCTCGGTTTTGGGGCACTGCTTGCTGGTAACGAAATGTGCGGTGAAGACCTGCACGAACTGGGCCCAGCTTCTTATTGACCCGGGAGCCAGGTTCCTGTACCAAGTGCGAGCTACCCCCCTGAAGGTGGTGGTGAAGGCCATGCACATGCACGATTCACTAGCCTTGGCTAGGTGCATTTGGGACTAGAAGGCATCGACGTGGTCGTTGGGGTCGAAGGACCCATCATACTTGTCTAAAGGGGGGGAGCTTGAAGTCTCTGGGCATGGGGACCGCAAGGAGTTTTAATGAGAGGGGGGAAGGAACTGAGAGAATAGGGGCAGCTTTTACCTCGTCCGAGCTTGTCTCTTCTTTACCTCTGAGCTCGGGCAGGACACGAGTGGCAGTTCGGCGACTTCGCCGACGTCTTCGTTGCTGAGTGGGCCTGGTGCTGGCCTCTGTGTTGCCAAGCTCGATGGTCCCGGACTGTTGGTAGTCTGCCGCTAGGATGCTGAATCGATTCTCTGTCAGTGGGAGCTCAGACTTGGAGTGTCGAGATACTGACTTGGCAGGCGAGGTTCCCGACCCGCCGGTGAGCTACAAGGCAAGGGTGATTTTTCATTCCTCTCGGCCTGGGGATGAGGCTTGGCTCTTGTGGGGGTTCTGAAGCTAGGAGGCTCCTCGGTGATGGCATCCACCTTGAGGGGAGGGCTTAACCAGCTTTGGAGAAGGGTGCCGAGGTGGAAGCAGTGGTTGGTTTAGAGGCAGTTGGGGGAACTGCTACTGATAGTGATACTGAGAGATGTGGTGCAGTACTTGGTGCTACTGGAGCTGATGCTATTGGAATTGTTGCATTTGGGCTTGCATTGCCCACATGCATTGCATCAGGTCATCAAACTGGTTCTGACTGGTCGCCAGGGGGACAACAGTTGGTTCAGTAAAGGTTGTTTCGACAGGGAGAGGAAAGGGGATGTTCATGGCGGGAAGGTTTACGGGTGCCACTGTTCGTGGCGCATTCAGGCTGGGGATCCCATCCATCGGAAGGGGGATGGTGAACTGTCCGATGCACACCACAGGGACTTGAAGTTGTTCCCCGTTGGTGTTCATCTTCGTGCCACATCCGGCATTGCTGGAAGAAGCCATGAGTGTTGGGGTTTTTTGGAAAAAAGGGGTTATGAGAGTTTTAGAGGGAGGCTTTTAGAAGCGTTTCCTACAGACTACGCCAACTGATGGTGCACAATCTAGCCGGTCCTAACTGTCAACGACATTGCCTTTGACTGGAGCAACAGGTCCTTGAAACGGGGGAAAAAGCGAGTAATCTCCAGGGAAGAACCCGGTGAGAATGCTTCGAAGCTCAAGTTAGTATTCTCTCAAAGGCAAGATAAAACCAGATGGCGCAAAGTTCACATACCTTGTTCTTGGGGGGTAAAGAGCCTTTTATAACCACTTCACGGACTCACTCCTAAGCTTCTGTCAAGTCGGGTATGATTACCTCTGCGCTCTTGCTAGTTCGGGTGTCATCACCTCTGCTGGGGCAAAACCGCCACTACTCACTTTGTCAGAGCCGTCTCTATTACTGGAGATGGCGGTAGTAGGTGGCGGTGGCAGGTAGTCGTTGAAGTGCGACTGTCAAGCGTCAGATCCCAAGTCAGTCAGGTGCACCGCCCCTGGATACGAACTCGTTCGGTGTTAGGTATGGTACGGCTGTTCAGTTTGGCGTCCTGGAGGCGAAGTGCTGGAGTGGTGTGCGAGGTGAAGTCTTGAGTTCGGATAGAGGTGCGACCCGAACCGCCATGGGGCAGGCCAATTTGGGTTGTTGCCCTTTGTGTTCGTAAGGCTCGGGGCCTAAGGGAGAGCTCGGGCTCCTTATGGGGAGTTCAGGCTCCTTGTAGGGAGTTTGGACCGCTGATTCCTCCTTTCGGAGCTCGCGCCTTGGGCGTGCTATTGTGCCGAGCTGTTACCTTTGCCACGTATTGAGTGGTTACGAGGTCGGGCCAAATCTTCCTTCATCAAATTGGTTTCCTTTTTGTGAGTTCTAAAAATAAAACAAAACTAGCTGATTTGAAAACAATTGGTTCTTAAAATAACAAAAGCATAGAAAACATGTTCTTGGTTATATATGAATTTTTGTATTAATTCAAAACAGAAGCAAAAAAATGTCTTCTTGCGTTTCTAGTTCAAATAATATTTTTCCATTTGGTTGTTTAATATTATTTCAATACATCTTATAATTTCTATACTACAAAATTTGTTTTGATCATTTCAAAAGAATGTTT
Source organism: Nelumbo lutea (assembly GCF_056320005.1). Taxonomy (NCBI): domain Eukaryota; kingdom Viridiplantae; phylum Streptophyta; class Magnoliopsida; order Proteales; family Nelumbonaceae; genus Nelumbo; species Nelumbo lutea. The sequence continues at coordinate 136,778,383 of NC_142684.1, read as the reverse complement.
TGTTTTGTTTTGTTTTTTGAAACAAACAACTCGTTTTTTCTTTTCCAAAAAAAAAATCACATAACAAGTTGTTTGTTAATTTGGTAATTTCAAAAGAAAAAAAAATAAAAAGAAAAAACAAAACAAAGCATTCATTCTATAAAACACCCCCTAAATTGAGAGGAATAGAGAAATTAAGGTTAAGCCCAAATAAGATATATAGATGTGACCACACACTCTAGTTGTAGTATCCTTGAATAAAGGATTTTTTTGTTAAATCCTTGAATGATAAACAAATTAGTTACGTTTTATATTAAATTAGTTATCAAAGAGTCTTGTTAAAAGATGAAGAAATCAAATCAAGATGGAAAAAAAAATTATATTGTAAATTATTAAATGAATAGTAGGGAGAGCGTGCTAATGAAAGAAAATCTAACAATATTATTTGTGTTAAAATAACATGTACCTTTATAGAGTTAGACCTATTAAAATAAAAGAAACTAAATAATATGAAAAAGATAAATGCATTAGTCCCTAATGGGATTTCAATAGAAGTGTAAAAAGATATGGGAGAGGTAAGCTTGTTATGACTGATTACTATATTTAATAAGATAGTAAAATATAAAAGATGCCCGGTGATTGGAGAAATAACAATATGGTGCCTATATTTAAGAACAATGGTGATATATAAAATTGTAATAACTATCATGGGATTAAACTCATGAGTCACACTATGAAACTTGGGGAGAGAATTACAACTCTAAGCAAGTGTATCAAAGAAAAAAATTAGCCTTATGCCAAGCCATATTTATTTTGAGATGATTGATAATATTAAGACATATGATAGGGTTTCTTGAGAGATAATATTAAGAATTTTGGAAAAGAAAGTGGTTTAAAATAGGTATATAGACCTAATTAAGGATATGTAAGAGGAGGCAACGGCCAATGTTAGAGCACTACTGGGAGAAACTTTAGATTATACAATTACGATGAATTTTCATCAAGGCTCAACACTTATCCCTTATCTATTTGGACTAATCATAGATGAATTGACTAAACATAGTCAAGAGGAAGTTATGTGGTGTATGTTGTTTACAGATGACACTATTTTAATTGATGAAACTAATGAAAGATTAAGTGTAAAATTAAGCTTATGGGCAAATGCCTTAAAACAAAAGGTTTTAAAATAAGTAGGACTAAAATAGAGTATTTGACATGTGATTTTAGTAGTAATAAGGGTGCAAATTAGAGTACACTTAGGATTGTATACCGAGAGATAACTCAATGTGACCATTTTTGGTATCTTGGTTCAATAATTTATAACAAGGGACAGATTGAGGATATGACACAAAGATTAGAGCATGATGGGCAAAATGGAGGGGCACATCTGGACTTTCATGTGATAAACAAATGCAACTTATTTTAAAATGAAATTTTCATAAAACAATTGTAAGGTTAACTATGTTATATAGTAGGGGTGAGCATTGTTCAGTTAAAACTGAAAATTTTGATTTTTCGGTTCAGTCAGTTTGATTTTCAGTTTCGGTTTTTGGATTAAGAAATTCGATTAACCAAAAAAACCGAATTAACTGAACTTTGTTATTTATAATATATACATATATTTATATACTAATATATATGTTACATATCATGTAAAATATCTATAATTTATTATATTATATATCAGAACATATAATATTATCTATATTTTATAATTTATATAATAATATATTAATGTACATTAATATATTAAATAAATTCAGTTTTAACCAAAAATTTTGATTTTGGTTATTTCAGTTTCAGTTTGGTTTTACATTTCAAATTTCAGTTTTAAAAAATTTGGTTTATTCAGTTCAGTTTTTAATCGAATAAACCGATTGCTCACCCCTATCATATAGAGTAGAGTGTTGGGCAATAAAGAAACAACATGCCTAACAAATAAGTGTGGCAGAAATGAGAATGCTAAGGTGGATGAATGGAAAAGCTAAAAAGGATAAGATCAAGAATGGAGTAATTAATAAAAGGCTAGGAATAACTCCAATATGTAATTAGAGAAAATATTGTTAAGGTGTATAAAGAACCATCAGTAACACTGGTTAGAAGAAGTGATAAGTTAGAAGTTGAAGGGGCTATATAAGCGATAGGGGTAGACCAAAAGGGACATGGGTAGAACTTAAAAATAGCAAGAAAGAATACGAGTACTAAATTTAATAGTTGATAAGGCATTAAATAGAACATAATGGCGAAACAGGATTCATGTAGCTGGCCCCATATAGTTGGGCTAAGGCGTGGGTGAAAAAGAAAGAACCAAAAATCTTCAATTGTGTTTGTGGATGACAAAATAGAACCATTTTTGACCAACAAAACAAAGGGAAAATGGAAAAATGAAAGTTTAAGATTGCATCCAAAAGAAATTCTTAATGGCATGAATGTTTCCAAGATAAAACATAATTTTATAGCAATAACGACAATAATGCTCAACTAATGGTATATAATTAATTGTTGACATATAATAAGTTATTTTCAATTTTGATTACAAACTAAACATTGAAAGTAAATTTCAACCAACAAGCATTCTTTTCATTTGTTTTTGTCAAGTTGTATATAATTTTATGAGTAAATTAGAAGACAATACACAAATATTGGAATGAACTTGACCAAAGTTTCCAACAATTCAAATTAAATATGACTTTTGTGCTTTAGACACCAACGTGACAAATTGCCTACAATAAATTAAAAGAGAAGAAAGAAAATGGAGAAGCTCAGATGATGAAAGTGGGACCCATGCATAAAATATGCACCAAATGTAGCAGCACTGTCTAGATTACCATTGCCCCAATCAGCCTCCTTATTTCCTGGTGCAAAATTGATCCTTTAAGATGATGATACAAGTAGGGGGATTGAGGAGGCATTAAGTTTGTGTCGGTACAAAATGCTACACAATGGCTCTGTATTGGCCTGTGATCCAAATCATGCCTCTGTGCAAATGTCTCTTCTTCATTCTTCTTCTTCTTTGTATTCTATTTCCTTGTTTAACAAAACAGATGTGGATACCCATCACATCCTTTTAATTTGAATTGCAACCACCAAGAGTGACTATGACAAGGATATTTGTTTCATTATGCATAGAGCAAGAGAGGGCCCTTCAGTATTAAACCTACCAGGGGCCACACAAGACACTTTATTCTATTGATGGGTCTGTCTTCCTAACTGGGACATCACCTGTTTTGGTGAGATATGAAGTAGCTCCAAGTTGCTCCCAAATTTGAACCCACATTTACCTTTTGAGTACTAATTTGTGGGGCTATCTCAAAAAAAAGTCAACATGGAGATCCTTCAGCCACTTGAATGGACCTCATAATATTTATCAAAAAAACAAAAAATGCTCTCACAAGCCAAATTGAATTTGCTCTCCCAAGGGGTCCCCTCATAAGCTGAAAATACTGAATTCAGATCTGCGCCCCACAAGGGGTACCTCACAATGTCCTACAATACATCTTTGCCATGTATTGAGAACATTTTCTGATGATAGTATCAGAACCGATGATGTCATCATCGGAAGGTATTCCTAATATACGGCGAGGATGTGCTGTGGGATGTTGTGGGGCACCCCCTTGTGGGGCACAGATGTGAACTTGAAAATACTATGAGATTGGTGTCAATGTGAGATGCATTCTGTGAGGAGAAAATCCGATTTTCACATGAGCCGGGATCTACTCCTCACAAAAGGGCGCCTACATGCACATCTACTGTGCATTGGGAACATCTCCCATGAATAATAACTAATAAATAAGGAAGATGTTCTCAATACATGATAGGATGTGTGTGTGAGGCACTTGTGAGGCACCAGGTGTGAGGAGCAGATCTGGTCTCTTTCCACATAGCTTTGGACCAGTCACTTCATATAAAAAATGAGGTGACTTCATATAAAAAAAAAATGAAAGTGGCATCAATTCACCGTAGGATGCATTCCCCCTGTACTATGAGGCTATAAAATTCTGATGTGGGCTGATTGGTCATTCTCTCAAAAAATAAACGATGTCTCTTTCATTCTTCTTTCATCATGTAATTCTTTTTATGCCACCATTATTGTTTCTTATCGACAAAAGTCACCAAGTTGCTTGATTCTTTCCAACTACTACACCTTAATTGCCATTGTGAAGCAGCTCCACCCAAGTCTAGTAAGCTTGAAGGTGCCAGTTAACCTGCTGGTAAAGTCTTAAGCTGGTTGGTTATAGTAGAAACTTGGGGTTGAGTCCCGCCTTCACACTAACTCCTTCAAGGCTTGAGCATAACAAATAAGAGATCGACTTCAGTTAGAGTAAAGTCTATTCGAACAGTTTTTATAGCCTTGCATCGGGAATATCTTCATACTTCTATGCTTTATTATAAGGGGAGATATTCCCAATGCAAGGCTACGATGGCTGTTTGAATGGACTTTGCTCTGATTAAATCCTGTTTCAACGAATAGGCCTATAAACAGGTGATTAAATTATTGCTTGAATGGACTAGAGATACACTTGTTGCAGAAGTGTTGCACATTTAGGCTGTATTTGATTGCAACGCAAATTTATTTGCACTAATACAAATACATGAGAGCACAAATATAAAAAATGCAAATTCTTATTTAATTTTGTTTTAGATTTTTCTTTATTGCAATCAAATACAGCCTTAGTGTTTGCTTAATGTACACACTAAATATGTCTATCAGATCCGGATTTGCTAAAATTATATACCAGGATGTGAAATCGATGACAACACCCCACGCCAGTCATAAATGCTAAGTGAAAATGAGTGGTACTAACTAGATGACAAAATGGTAAAGTCGTAAAGAAGAAGCAAAGAAAGATGACACCACTTACAGAAATTAATCCTTGTATGCCCAGGAAATAACACCATTAGAAAACCTCCAAATGTAAATATAAGGTTTCATTGTGATTTCAGAGTCACTCTTGAGAAGGAAGGCAATTATACATTGGATGCAAACATTTAGCTCTTGATCATTCCATGGTTCCATGTACAGATTAAGACTATTCCCATCAATTAATTTCACAATCTATTTGGGGAAATCGACTGATGTTTCTTTCTCCAAATATAAGGTTCTCTCTGTCACTATATTAGATTTAAAGCAATAATACTGACGCTTTTATCTGTCACCATATTGGACTTTGTATTTCTATAATAACAATTTTGTAGGTCACTATATTAAGTTTTGAATCTCTATAGTGATGATTTTGTTTGCTACTAAATTAAGAGTACACCAAATGAGGGAAAGTAAAATTACAAAGATACATTGAATTGAAATCCCATGGAAAATCTCTCTGTTAAGGCCTAAGGTGATGTTTTCCCAAGTGACCCCTATGAGCCAGTCAGTCTGCTACTTGATTCCCTTCTCTCCAAGTGTGTGTAAATTTGATTGCCAACTCGGTTAGAACTGCATTCTTGAACTAGTCGAGGCAGTCAATACTGACCTTAGAGGCTTCCCTCTGTCCATACCTTCTTGAATACCTTCTTTTGCTGTCTTCCTGATTGAGATTGTTTGGCAGTGTCCCAAGTAAAACCAACCAAAGCCGAAGGAAGAGTGGCTAAAGGGTTCAAATTAAAGAGGCTGGAAAGGACTAGAAAACAAAGATTTGAAATCTCAGATTCAATATGAGATTTGGTTGTTGATAAATGGAATAATAAGGACAAACCATAATTAACACCTAACAGTAAATAATAGGCATGAAGACAGAAGCGACTATGGTATTGACCCACGATCCCCCAATGTTGCATAAGTATCAGACCGTGGTTCAAATTTTAGCAATAACAAGTAAAGCGGTGACAAAATTCTTGGGGGCTTTCATCATCATCATTCAAACATTATCTCAACTACATGAACCCTGTTTGGCTGTTTCAACTTAGAAAGAGTACAAATATAAATATTTATAATGTTAAGGCATACAAATTAATATAAAATTAAGGTTGTGTTTGAAAACAATGCAAATAAGTGTGGATACAAATACATTTATCTTCTTATCAAACAGACTTTTAGTTGTAATAGATGTAAACATGAATTTCAATAAAGCATTTTTTTTTTTATTAAAAGCCCATTTGAATACAGATTTACTTCTTTCTTATTGATGTACTTTTACATCTTACTATCAATGTAAATATACATTGGTCTGTCATTTGTCAATGCATAAATGTAATATAGCCAAACACAGGCAAAAGTGAACCAGAGTGCAAATTTACCCTGAACCGGGATTTATACTCCATTTGCATTGTTTCCAAATGCAGCCTAAAGGTTTTGCACACTACACATTTGTATTGGCTGCCAATTTGGTGCAAACCTACCCGGGCTTGGCACCGGTGGTGTAAGACAAGAGACTTAAGGTTGCGTTTGGAGGTGACAAAATGTCATCGATATAAAAGTTTACACAGGTTTGGTTTTATTGGTATTTGGATGTAATGTAAATAAAGATCGATATAAAACTCCATGCCGGTTTAGTTTTTTTGGCATTTGAATGGAGTAGATTTTATGTTGTAAATCGATGTAAAACCTCATCAAAAGTAAAGTTTTACATCGATTACCGATATAAATACTACATCGATAAAATAAAATTGATATAAAAACCTAACGCTTTTTGAAGCTCAATAGTAACTTTTTTATAGTTCCGTGTAAAAAACTTCATCGATGTACTTTTACATCGATGATGTTTTACATCACTTCAAAACTAAGCCTAACGAATTCATGAGTCTGTTAAAGAGGTCGTACCATATTTGCCTTACTTTATGTCCAGATCATCCTAAAAATCTAATCATCTCTCTCTCTCTAATCTAATACATTTATTTCCATTCTCCACACTCTTCATCTTTCTCTTTCTCTCTACCTCTCTCTCTTCTTGTACATGCCACTCAACTGGTATTAGTAACAAGTAATAATAAGGAGATATTGCTGTAAGTGGAATATTTAGATGCTTTGGTATTTCTTTGAAATCAAGATTTTCCAATGAGTAACTTCCTTACTAACACACATTCAATAGAAAGCCCTTGTTTAATTCAAGGAACAGCAAATGATTTGACCAGTATAAAATTGGAACTGGAATGGATTATTCTGATTCTAATTGTTTGGTTAAGTGAAATCAGAATCCTATTTGCATTTATGGTGAAATAACATTTTCCCATTTGAAGGAATAGTCATTTGACCTTCTCCCTCCTTTGAGAATAAGAATCCATTCCAACCAATTTCAATTCCAATTCTTATTTGACCAAACAAATCGGGGTATAGACCATCCTGGTTCTAATTCTCCAACTGCGTACCAAATGAATCCTTCTATGCTATTTGGATGGAAACCACCACTCAAAAACCAAAAGCTCAGAATAGGGGCTTCCGGCTACCAAACTAATCAACTGCCATTTCTATGTCATCATCAGTCAGCTCTCAGATTCTATGTAGCATCACTAAGGGCTGCCCTAAGTACAATAATGAAAGATTCCTTCCCCAGTTCCCCTCTTTCTAAATTCCTTCCGAAATGCTAATCCACTCTTTACACCTTAAATCCTCTTCTCCTCACTTTTCTTCTCTATAGTTTCAACTCTTTATTTTTCACTAGTACCATGCCTTACAAGTTACAATAAAACCTGCCACACTTTGACTGGTTAGATGAATAAGTCTAAAGCTCTACACTTAAACTTTTGAACCAAGACAGAATGTAAATTTATCAAACGTCAGAGTGGGTGTGTATTCCTACATTTGTCTCACATTTGAAAATTTGACCAATAAAAATCCCGCCCCTGAATTTTGATGAACTTTATTGGGTAACACACATCTTAGTAGGTAAGGCTAAGTGTAGGAGATCCACATCGAGATAAAAACACATTGGGCTTTAATGGTTAATTATCATTGACTTAAGGCTGAATTTCTCAAGGAACTGTTCTCAAGGCTGAATTTCTGAATAGGTTTTTTATTTTCTGACATATGCCCTCATGTGAAAGCCTATCAGGCTTGAAGAGTAGATAAATGCAGGCCCACCTGTACCCTTACGTTGAAATTTAATTAATATAATGGGAACTAGGAGAGTTAACACTAGACCATTTGGTCAAATAAACTCCAATATCATCTCAAAGAACCCATTCAACTAAAAGCTTAAACTGTTAGGTGAGGTCCCTGAATAAGTTTCTTATTCTTTACAATCTCAAGGGTTGAACATTTTGGTTCCTACACCTAGAAATGGGGTTAGGCTGTGGGTCAGCCAGTCCAACTGCTCAGCCCAGGCAAACTCTCTTGACAATTGACTGGGAGGAGGCATTGATAAGTCAGAGACGGGGAAGGATGGCCCTAAGGCCAAGGTTCAAAGTATCGACACACTTGATACACACAAACATGCGTATGGGGTGTTTTGGCCTTGTCAAAATCTATTACCTTTTTTAATCTTTTGAGTCTTGACTTCAGATTTTTACAGGGACTTGTTTAACTATTATTTAACAGTTAAAAAAACAGTTTCTAGAAAACCCTTAAAAAATATGTTTTATTTGATGACTTTACACATGCCTGATATGATACGAGGTATATTGTATCGAAAATTTGCCCACGTTATAACAAATCACAGCTACTTTTCTTAGAATTAGTTACAGTGCAAAACCTTGTATAAAAGATTCATAAAACTTGTATTTGCATTGTACATATTTGTATTTATGATCCCCCCAAACCAAGTCTTAAGTGGTTGGATAAATAGTGAAATTCAACCTCTGAATCCTTGGTAGTTTAGATGTTGTTTGGTATCAATGGCGTTTATAAGATAAACGTTTTGTACGATTTTGTCTTGAAAAATTAAACAAAATCTGCTTTAAACGTTTTATACAATTTTTGTACACCTCAGCACCATTAGGCGCCATAGACACCATTAGGTGCCATATAATCCAAACAGTGAAAAATCGGTCCTAAAAATAAAAATCGTCAAAATTGGTGTTCTTGAATAATCGATTCACATGATTTTCAAGAGAGCCATTTATCAGATAAACGGTTCAACCAAATAACGTTTTAGGCATTATTTTGTTAAAAGTATTTTCAATGCTGAACTGACACCATTTCTCCCAAAAGCTACATCGATACCAAATACCATCTTAATTGGCTGGAGACCCATGTTTTTTCTTAGAGGTATAGGAGCCATCTATTTTCACTTGATGGATTCATGCCTAGTTTTTATCATTTTTGCAGTTGAAAGTTGAAACCACTACCTATACTATTTCAATTACTATGTTCACTTGAAACCATTACCTATATTGTTTCATTGCTACTATGTTCATTTAACTCAACCCACAAACATCATTATCATCATCGTTCTGTTGAAAGAGAGTAGTTGATTTTGGCATTTTGCTTCCACTTTTTTCCTGTTTAATTCCGCCTTCTTCTTTGACAAGGATAGAAAATTAAAGAGGTCAGGAGATTTAGCTCCCTATTTTTGTCTCGACTTTCGTTTCTTTTCAAATTTATTTCATTACTCAAACTAAGAAAGTCACTTTCTATTTTGATTTTTTCCCTTCTTGCCAATAAATGGAACTCAATAAATAGAGTAGTTGTAGTTTAGTAATGAAATGAGTAATATGCATCTTATTTGTACCTATAATTATTAGTCATTATTACAGCATTTACATCTGTTCCAATGGGTCATGTCTTAGGTGTCATTAACTAATACTAAACTCCATATCTAGACAAAATGTTTTGAGCTCTAAGCTGTAAAATTTGCTTTTCTGCTTAATTTATCTGACCTTTTAAGGTAGAGATGTTATTCTAGAATGTCAATGTTAAATGTTGAAAAATGTCTACTTTACAATTTTACTTATATGGATAAGTCCAATTTTACTTATTCTAGAATGTCAATGTTATTTTATGGCTCTAGGTTAATTAACATTAAGGGGTGTTCGTTTTTTGGATTTTGAGAGGGGGAAACTAAGAAATTAATGTTATTTTTTTAGATTTATGTGGAGACAAGGGAATTCCATTTGGAGAAAGTTACCAATACTTGGATTAGACAAAAATGCCCATTTTAATAATGAATTTTTATGGTTAAAAAGACCGTTGCCATATTTACCTGGGAAATAAAAGAACATGCATAAATGCACTTACTTGGGGAGAAACACTTATCCGAGTAACTTACCAAAAAGCAAACAAGGCCTAAATATTATATATTTTGGTAAACTATAGACATCCACCATATATTTAGGAAGTTGTGATACTTAGTAGGAGTGCAACTTGGGCGGGCTTAGTTCGAGCCATAACCGACCCAGCCCAAAACTTTTACACGGGCTGGGCTTGGATTTTCGGTCCTTGGGCTAGGATTGGGCTTTAGAAGTCATGCTTTTTTATTTTTTGGGACGGGTTTGGGCCTAGTCCTTAGATAGCCTGAACACAGCCCAACTATATACATTCATACATACATATGTATATACATTTGTATACATATTTATCTATATAAATACATATTTGTATACATACTTACATTTATACATACATACATATATATATATATATATATATATATATATATATATATACATATTTACATAAATGCATATATACATATATAATTTTAGAACGGCTTCATTGACCAACCCAAGCCTGGCCTGAGCCTAAGCCCAACACGAATGCATCAAATTATTGTAAAGGCTGGGCTTGGATTGGGAAGACCAAACTTGACCTCGGGCTCGGGTCTTAAACCCAAATTTTAGGTTCAGGCCTGGATTGACCGTAAACCCAGTCCAACCCACCTAACTTGCACCCCTAATATTTAGCACCTCAAACTTCATTTTGCAACAAAGACCCGTCTACTTTTGGACTTCAATATTTCACCCCGATTAATTGACAGGGTTAACGATAAAATAAAATTAGAAAATTAAAAGTACAAAATGATCTTAACAAATAACAATATAGTAATATGAGGTTTTAAAAATTATAAACCCGCACATGACAATCACATGAAAATATTCTATGTAGTTAACTATTAGATTAATGGTAACAACGGGGCAAACATTAATTATAAAATTAATGTAAATATACAATTTCATATAATATATATGATCGATCATATGAAAAATATAATTATATTTATATTAATTTTAACTATTTTCTTTTGGAGTAGTTTAGTAAATATTCATCCCAACAAAGTTTGTCATGGGAAAAAGTGAGATTTAAAAAAAAAAAACTCAAGGCATTTGTATTGTTTTCCATAAAGAAAAGTAACAGAAAGGAGGGTTTACATGCTTCTTTTAAAAGTGAAGGGTGGTTTTTGCTAGATCTAAATGAAGTTTAAGTGATTGTCGGGTAACCGAGAAGAGGTACAAGTCATTTTCCTTAAAAAAGAAGAAATAATGAATCCAGTCCATCAAGTTGGTAGGGCTGTCCAATGCCTGGTTCTGCTTCATTGACTGAACTGAATCGAATCAATTATGCTGGTTCTGGTCATTTTCTTGCTTCTTCTGAGTTCATTCTGACCTGAACTGATTATTGTATTAAATATATGTAATAATTTCTTAATTTATTTTATAATTTTTATTATATTTTTATGTTTGAAGTAACAAATTTAATCGATAATATTAGTTAAAACACTTAATTTATTAACATATAAATAATTTATTGTCACTTTTATTAGGACCATATCATTAAAATTCAATTTGTAAATAATTATTTAAATAAACAAATATAGGCTGCATTTGTTTGCAGTATAAAATGCCACCATCGGTTTGGTTTTATCAGCATTTGGATAGAGGTTTGGTTTACATTGTAAATCGGTGTAAAACGTCACTTATAATGAAGCTTTATATCAATGGTCATGTTTTTCAATGCTCACCTTTTTTCAAACAGTTCAGTGCTAAACTCCACTAATGGAGTTTTACATTGATGAGATTTACACTCCAAACAAATGCAGCCATAATTGTTAATATAATCAAGTTTATCAGGTCAGGCCCAATTATTCTGATTACTAATTGGGACAATACTGAGGTTATAATTAATAATCAGTTTGGAACTGAAACACCTTGTCCCAATGCAAATGCAGACCCGAATGGTTGACAGCCCAGGGATACAAGAGGGCTCAATTAATTGACTTTTAGGCTGAGTTTGGAAAGAGTATAAATGCAAATATGTAGAGTGTAAAACCTTATATTTTATATTATTTTATATGTATTTATGCTGTACATATTTGCATTTGTATTCCTTCCAAACTGAACCTTACCTTCAAATAGGAATGCAAAAGTGGGAGCATTGCTAAGTGGAGAGTAATGAATAGAGATTTACTGAGATTCCATGTCAGTTTACAGCACAATCCATAAATTTATTAAGTAGAATGACTATTCAACCCACATTAGATTTCATAGTCCCACCTACATGTGAAATGAATTCTAACCATAAATTGATGTCAAATGCATGGACAGGATGTGATTTATAAGGGGGAAGGCTATTAGAATTCTACACTGGACTGTAGTATAATGTACGTCTCCTTGGTGTGGAACATTATCATCGATTGTAAAATGAATGACCAATGATAATGTTTTTACATTCTGCTGAAAAGCTAAAACGTTGGGATCACCCATGACCACACGAGTGAAACATTCAAACCACAGACTAAATGCAAGGGCATAAGGGCAGCGAATATGATTGCACGTTCAAATTCTATTTTAAGGTTCAGTTTGTATACATCCAAATATGTATATTACAAATGCATGGTTTGTACATATTCCAAAACCTAAGCTTAGGAGTTGGGACAGGTTGATGGATGGTGAATGTGGATAAGAAAATATTTTTATCCTGAATAAATAACAGGATTTACATATAATTTAATCAACCTTTCCTTTATTCAATATTAAATTAATAAAATATCCTTAAATTTAATATTAATTTTTAATTTTTTTTCAAATTCTTAAAACCCTAGAATCCTACAAATTTATTTTTATTTCTAAAATTTAGATTGTCATAACTCAATTCTTTTTATTGTATATCAGAATTGAAGCATCCTTACGTCCTTACATCCTTTATGACAGATGTTCTGGATACACCCGGCTGCAATGGATCATGTGTTACGATAGGTAAAATGACAGCAACACTTCCCTGACAAACTTTTTCTTATTAAGGCATTAGCTTATGAAATAATGTGATATTTCTTTATCCGTTGAACAATTGTAACTGAATATTTTGATTTCGTAAATACTTTTCACCTGATTTATTGTAATAAATATTGTTTAACCGATTTATCCCTATTTTCCACAACGGTTTATTATTTTTTCTATTAGGTTACAATGTATTTTTTCGTGAAATAAATAGATATTATTATTAAAAAACTATAATATTTTTGAAATTTTTGAAATTTTAATTCTTTTAGGTTAAAAAAAAAAACATGAACAACGCACAGAGAACGGTCGGGATGTGCTGTGGGAACATCCCAACCGTGTATTAGAAATATTTCCCGTACTTGCCTTTGGGAGATGCTTTCTATTCACGGTCGGGATGTGCTGTGAGACACTTGTGAGGACTGAGGAGATGTGGATTCGTAATGCCCTGAATTTGAAAAGTCTGTCCATTTGGGCATTTTAGGCCGTACACGATAGGTGGAGCTGCAGCCTGCAGGTACGAGATTGCTGCAAAATTGCAGGAGTACTTTGCTTATTACGGATATGGGCCCCGCCCAGGACGTGATGTGTCGTCGTATCAGCCTTTTTCATTCACGTGGGCGGGTCCCACCATACGGATAGCGGATGAATCTCCCTGTTGGCTCGACCAACTTTCGCCGGGCCCAGGCCAGCTCTGGAACGGATTTGACGAATATTCCGGCCCAACTGCAACTGGTGAATTATGCAAGTTACGCGTTTGACCCGATATCCTTCGTGTTCGTGGTTGGTCAATCGATTCGACCCAACTGGTCCATACGCCATACGCACCTGTGCGTAGTGAGAAGAAAACCGGACTTGCATAAACCCTTTTTTATCCTACAGCTTGTGGTCTTTGAATAAAATAGAAAGGGGACAAATCTAACAGTAGGAGTCGCGGCCCGGATTCTTATTATAGTAAGAACAACAATAATAACTCACATGGGATTCCATAGTCCACTATTTCACAAATAAAGTAAGTTGATTGTTTTGGCCTTGTCGTAAACTGAAAGCTTTCAATCCATGACCACTATTTGATCGTGTGAGCTGTCATGTACATCACCTTACAACCCGTAGTCCGTAGATTCTTTCTTCTTTATTATTAGACCAGTAATTCTTTGCCACTTGGCAAAACCAACTCTCGATATCATATGTTCAATTACACTTTTAATCTGGCCATTGACTGTTCCGCGGTCCATGTTAACCCTGATTCTTTTTTGTCCTGAGACGAGTTCAATGACCAGGGGACTGGCAGTTCAAGCATAAGGGATCGGTTGTGGGGGCGGGAACGTAGAAATGAGGGTTTTGAGCTAGTTTTGAGGCTAATGTCCCATTAACCCTGTGCGTGGCAATACTGACCACGTGCGAATAGACAGATGGTGAATTTTTTTTCTGTAGGGCGTTTGTGGGACAAGAAGCGGTGGGGCGCAGATTTGAACTCCTTTAGACCATATTTAGCCCCTTGTACCATGCACACCACCAATGAATATCAGCTTAGTGAGATCGATGATTTTTTTTACCAAATTGAAAAGGCTTTAATTTTCTTGTCCATGTCGATGTTCGGCTAAGAAATGGGTGATTAAGTGGTGATGATTGAAACATGGTATGCCAGCTGGCAAGTTATTGGGACTGTAGGGGCCATATTTAGTCCACTGTGACCCAGCTAATATTAATGAATCAGTACTCAGTAAACAAGAGACCAAAGTTAAAGTAATTTATTTATCAATCAAGTACGGGTCCCTCCCACTAGACCCAGCTAACCGGGTAAGGGAAGAGACTGTGAATGCGATCATACCATTTGCACCAATTCATCATTCCTTAATACAATTGTGTAGAGTGCAAAATCTTATATTTTATATTATTTTATATATATTTATATTTATATTTCTTTTAAATTTAAACTTAATAAATCTTTGCTAGGTTTTATAAGAAAAATTCCCCAGGTTTTAATTAGTGATCCGCATTAGAGGATGCAAAATTCTGGAATCAGTTGAGTATAATCACTGAATATTCGACTCCATATACCTTGGGTGATGTGACTGTATTTCCCACGTAGATTGAAGATTGTGACTCGGACGAGTTAATCCATCAAAACTCAAACACATTCTGAGCTAAAGGAAAAACGAGCCCCGGTGGATTCTCTCTTTTCTGGTCGGATCGATTATCCATGTTCATTAGTAAATAGTAATCATCAAAAGGTTTTGTTTTATCATCGTCGGAGACACTTTTCCTGAAGAATTTATTCCGGAGTGAGCAGTTACGATTGTAAGTTTTAACTATACGCACTGGATGTGGGGGCGAACTGTAGCAAAAAGTCTGGACAGTAGATGATTTAAATACGTACGATGGTGGGATCTTAAATTAATTAATGTATATTTTTTAGGCAAATTTCTTAAATTATCGTTATGGTTTAGTTAATTAATTAATTCTATCATTATTGTTTAACCATTTTCTTACACCACCCCTATTGCTTTTTTACAATTGACATCACTATTAAGTGTTAAAAAAACAGCAAAATATCAAAATTTTAAAATAAAATCCAATTAATATAGGACGCATATTGCTGTTCCTTCTCCGTCTCCATTTTTGTCTCGTCTTTCATCCCTGATAAGGGGTAATTTGGCCCGATCTATTAACACCCGAACACATAGAAGCGATCTATTGACTAGATGACAACTCAATGTTCCCTGCCACATCAGTAGGCCAGATTAGCTTGGGTACTTTGGGCACATCAACCAAGACCGAGGTCTGAGAAGTTTGTGATGGTCCGACTTGCTAAGGTGACACATAGCCAACTTCTAATAGCTAGCCAGTTGTCTCCGACCTCTCCAAGATCACATTGCACGTCTACAAGCCTTATCCTCATCCCACTCAAATCGAACGAACTTGATAAGCCTTATCAGTTCACACGAAGTCCATCTCTGAGTGCGGAACAGATTCCTAGAAGCATGGACCGAGAATCTCAAAGGTGTTTTGTAAGACCTACAGTAGCTCACCTATATAAGGGCACCTACCCCAAACGTCACAAGGTATGCACAATTATTTGCTCACTAGCCTTCTAGCATGCAAGCTTTCAGCTCACATTCCAAATTACTAACTTAAGCATCGGAGCACCTACACTGGGTAATCCACCCCGGATCCTCTAAGCATTCTTCTCTAGTAGTTCAACCAAACAACAAAGCAAACTGACGTTCAAGCTGTCCTCCAGCTAGGAGTATTCAGATCGTGCACCACTAATTGGCGTCATCTATGGGAACCACAACATAAATCTAAGTTCCTACTTCTAGTTTTTCACTCTCACATATCCAATGGCATCTACCAGCAACAACAACAAGAACGTCAAAGTACTAGCCACTGGGGGGCAAGACAAGCCCACGATGAATCCAAAGATCCCCTATGTGATGATTGGACAAATCTCAGTGCCATTGACTCTTCTAGGAGTACCAATTGTACAAAACCCAACATTCCCCCTACAACAAGTCAACACACTACTGCCTCATGTGAGCGCCCCTCTCCTAGTGGTAGAGCCTTCAATGATTCCCATCAGGATAGATGCACGACAGTTCTATGAGTTGGTATAGTACGTGAGAAGCATTGACCTCCATATTCGTGCATGGGAAGAGAGATTTGAAGCGTTCATGCCACCACAACAGCATCAGCAGTACCGCTAGCCCTAGCTTCCATCACCACCCCGAGGTCTGACACCACCTCGGGGCCAACACCGCTTCGGGGCCCAATGCCCCCTCGGGGTCCAACACCTCCCTGATGTCCAGTAATAGCGTAGTCATCAGAATGACCAACACCACTACTCCCAAAATGATCAGCATTATTGTTCGTAGAGTGACCAATACCACTAGCCCCAGAATGGCCAACATCGCCATCGACAAGATGACCGACAACCCAGCAACCAGTAGCCCGTGAGTGATGAGAAAGGACTCAGCCCCGGATCCGTCCTACCACCTTGACAACTGGGACACGACCCCTGTCAAGCAGAATGCCCGAGACAGGGAGAATGTCAGGGCCAAGACTCCGGCCGATACAGAAGTGAACAACACCAACAAGGTGACAGAGAAGTGATGCCCCTACTGCGAAGGTTGAGAAGAGGAGGGAAGAAGTTAGCTTGGTAGTAGTCCAGTCGACCTCGATTCCTTTGATCAAGCCTTCCCCCCTAGCATCAGAAATCCTCTTGGCCCCACAATCAAAGAACTTTAAAGCACCCACCTCAAAGACTTATGATGGGAATACCGACCCCAATGACCATTGCGATAGCTTCCAATCCTTAATGCTACTCCATGGGGCAGATGATGCCTACCTCTACATGGCATTCTTTACAACTTTCAGAGGTGCTGCGAGATTATGGTACCGCAGACTGCCTCCTGGCTTGATAAAAAATTGGAGTCAGTCCATGAAATTCTTCACTACGCACTTTGCTACGGGTAAGAAGTGCCCAAAGTTTGTGACGAGTTTTCTGAACATCGTTCAGTGAGAAAGTGAGTCCCTCATGGACTATATTTTTTAAAAAATATAATAATCATGAATGGTTTATGATGGAACGTTAACGGTAAAGGAGGTTAGTAAGGATTGTGCAAAATATAGTTAAATAGTAAAAGTAAAGTTAGTGAATTAGCTAAACCATAAGAATAGTTTAAAAAAAATATTTCTTTGAACCATGTTTTTTTGGTAGTTAGTGAACTGTCTCATGTCTCAACTGATGTTTGTTTATTCATTGTTGTTACTTGTTAGCACTTAATTTGGACCGTTCTTTGGGAAGCATATTAAGTGCATTTAATGAGTTATTGACTTATTGAGTCTCAAAACTTGGAGCAATGCATAATCATAAGAATTTGCATGAAACAAGGAGACTTTGGTTTTGACATATAGTCTAATCAAATACAAATCAAGTACTCTTAGAGATGTATGAACATGGTCTGCCCCTGCCAAACGAACCCTTGAACTATGAAAACAGTAGAGTTAGTATGACAGATAGTCCAATCAAATGCAAATCTAGTACTCTGGACAGGAAGGTTGGAGATATGTATAAACATGGTCTGTCTCTACCCAAACAAACCCTAGAACTTGAAACAGTAAAGTTGCTGGAAAAAACAAGTTGATTCGTTAATGTAATTTCTTATTTCTCTGCATGTGACGTGATGAGATAAACAAATTTGTAACTCATTACTCATCCCATCCAAGGAGATAGTAAGAGTTTGGTACTGTACATTTGTACCTTTCCTACTTCCGACGAGGCAATATCTTGGCTCTGGGCTACGAGATCATCCATTCCACTGGGGTTCCACAAGCACAAATTTGTCTCGCTTTTTGAGGATAGAGACACTTACTGGATCAGCCCCACCTCAAATATCAACAAATAAGTTTGCCGGAACCATACACTACAGATGCTTTTTGCTTATTGCTTTTCTGCTTTTTACGTTCCCCTACTGCATTGCCTTAGGCCAGCCATTTGCTTTGCTCCCTCGTTCTTTTATTCATCATCTACAGATTTCGCTATTATATTCTTCGGTACCATTATGGTACACTTGTAGCTAACAGTGGTCCAAAACCTCAATCCACGTGACAGGTGGCAAACCTTCAGAAAGTACTTCTGCCTTCCTATCAACACATCCAAACAGTTCATTTGACCTCTTCCGCCATTTTCAACACCAAAATCAGACGGTTTAAGATTCTCCAACGATCTTTACAAGTTAAGAACGGTCAGTGGGTCGGGTTAAGGGGTAAGGCTTGACCGGGTTCTTTTGAGACAGTCCCGTACTAAACCCGACCCCGTTTTTAGATGTATCTCTTTCTCTGGTTTAGTGAAATGGAATCAGTTTATTCACAAAAAAAAAAAAAAAAAAAAAAAAAACCGACCCCGTGAAAATGGCAGCCTTTGAATGTTCATATTTGAGAGTTATAGCCTTATTAGGACATGTTGGGTCGGATCCAGCAGCTCCTCCATTTAGTCGGGTCGGGTCAACCCATATCAACCCGGCACTATAAATAATTGCCACTTAATTAGCGATAACGCACTCAGAAGCTGTAATTAAAAGCCCTAAAAACCACTTAATAAGAACGTTTAATAAAAAAACTGTAGTGGGTCCAACTTGGGAGAAGAAAAAAAGTGAAGTGGGGCCCACGCTTCTATATACCGTACTCATTTGTTAAAACAGGTGTTCCAGTAGCCGGGTAGCCGCTGTCTATAAAAAAAAGGCTGGACCTCCTACCTTTTCATCCTAGTTTCCATCTCTGTTCGTCGTCTTTCAGTCGCTCTTTTTCCAACTTCGTTACTTTTCTCGCTTCCAGGGTTTTCGCAGGTTTTTCCCTCTGTTTAGAGGATCTTCGTCCTTGCATGGCAGTGAGCTTGCTGGGTCATGAGGTATCCGACCTCTGCCTTGGAAAACCGGCGCTGAGGTCGCTCTCGATCTCTGCCACCATTGGCGACGCGTTATCGGTGCTCAAGAGCTCAGAAGAGAACTATCTCAGCCTGTGGAGCTGCGATCACTCATCAAAGCCCAAGGTCGACTTCGAAGATTGTCGATGTATCGGGAAGATTTGCATGGTTGATGTTATCTGCTTTCTCTGTAAAGAGGAGAACCTTGTGTGTCCTTCTTCTGCGTTTAAATCTCCGATCTCTGTTCTTCTTCCCAAGGCTGCAGGGTTTGTGAGGCATGTTGAACCACATTTCAGGTTAAGATAAAAAAGAAAAAAAATCATTAGCGTCTGTTCAGATTTGAATATATATTTTTCCATGTCGAGAAATTTTCAGGGTGTAACTGATTTCTTTTTCGCTACTTAAAATATATATTTTTTTCATGAAAATCCTCTGCCAATGGTCACTGCCTTTCAACTAAAATTTCCTTTGTTTACCCTTCAGTTCCGGATTGTTACATGAATTTTGTTCTACCATTTTATTGATCTTCTCATATCAAAATTTGTCATTTATCATAAATGCAGATGCGTCTATTTCTTGGGATTTATTTCCAACTAAATATCTCTTTTTTTACTTTTACTATGTAAAAATTTTCAAGTAAAATAGTTAGGCAATTAATTTCTGTTTCTCCTTTTTTCTCAGCTTGTTAGATGCGATTCGTCTCATTCTCGAAGGAGCCCAGAACCTGATCGTTCCAATACAGAGCAGCATCAGCAATAATTCAAGGAAAAAGCTCCTCCAGAAATCTTCGTTCGGTCCTACACTCCACAACGGCCGGGAGTTCTGCTGGCTCACTCAGGAGGACGTGATTCGGTTCCTCCTCAGCTCCATCGGTCTCTTCTCACCCATCGCGGCGCTGTCCGTCGAATCTCTCGGCATCATCAGCACTGAAGTCCTGGCCGTCGGATACCACGACCCGGCCTACTCAGCTGTGGACTTGATCTCCAGTTCCCTGTCTCAGCAGACATCCGTGGCCGTGGTGGACGACGAGGGGAAATTAATAGGGGAGATCTCCCCATTCACCCTGGCAAGCTGCGACGAGACCGTCGCAGCAGCGATCAGGACCCTGTCCGCAGGAGACTTGATGGCTTACATCGACTGTGGAGGCCCGCCGGACGACTTGGTTCGAGTGGTGAAGGCGAGGTTGAAAGAGAGAAAGTTGGAGGGAATGCTGGAGCTGTTGGAGGAATTCTCTGTTTCTTCGACATCATCGTCTTCTTCGATGTCTTCTTCTTCAGATGAGGAATTCGCCTCGTCGCCGACGGCGCCATTGCGGTCGCGCCGGTATAGCCGGTCGGGGAGTTACTCGGCAAGGATGGTGAGGAGGGCGGAGGCGATCGTGTGCCATCCAGGGAGCTCGTTGGTGGCGGTGATGATTCAGGCGCTGGCGCACCGCGTGAATTACGTGTGGGTCATTGAAGACGATTATAGCCTCGCCGGAATCGTTACTTTCTCCGAGATGCTGGACGTCTTCGGTGATTATCTGGAGTCCATGGAGTAGAAGGGAAAATGATGGAGAGAGAAAGAGGCTCCAAGTGTTCAAACAGATGGTGAACACAAAAACTTTCAGAAATCGGAGAAAAAAAAAAGAAAAAGAAAAATGCAGTGAATCCAGGGATGTGAATATTTTTCTGAGCTTGTTTGTTTGTGCGTGTATGATTTTTGTATCTTCTCTCCTTGATGTTTTTGTCTGTTTAAAAACGAAAAATCAAATCGATTTGAGGCTCTCGGTTGAGACTTGAGAGGCAGCATCTGATCTGACAGAAACCGATCCAATGGTAAAATGCTAAAAAAACGCTCAACCAAATGTGATCGTGACCACTCCTTTCGGCTTTGTCAAAGAGATTATTATCTGATTAGTGTGTCTTTGGAACTGATTCATAAAAAGCAGGAACCCCTCCCTCCGATTTGCAGTCCTGTTTGTAATCAGGGTTGTCATCATAGGCAAGGATTTGCAGCTGAGTTTGCACTCGGGGTAGGCTCAAACAAGTGAACAACTAAAAATTGGATTTCAGAGGGACACCAACCACTCATCTGTATTCTGTCGTGTAAAAGTGAGAGAAAGGAACAGCAGTTTATGTTGTTTATCTCATTTTCCCTGCAAATTAAGGAATGTTTCAGCAAATCAGAATAAAAGAGAAATAGGAACATGCATTGACATTTGACAACCGGTGAAATTGAAGTGAAATCAGCGGACCCGAACAGAATCAGTTTTTCGAAAAACACAAACAATCAGGACCCCCCTATGCATCACAATCAGCATCGAAATAAGCCACCATTGCCGATTTTTGAGAAGCATTTTCTCATGCAACAATACACCGATTTGTGAGAAAATGATGATGTATTTTGTTTGCCAGTGTTGTTGTTGCCACGTGCCACGTTAATGCCATATATACAAACATTGCAAGCAACCGTTGGTCAACGATCATAAAGGATGTTTTGATATAAAACTCCATTCTCGGTTTAAATTAATTTATCAGCGTTTGAATAAATTTAAGTGGAGTTTTATATTGTAAATCAATTTAAATTTTGATGAAGGGTAATTTGGTCCTCTAATGAGATAATGATACGCGGCATCTCAAAATAATTGAATAATACCTTGGCACCACGTAAGTAGATCATCTCGGACACTTTATAATTGCATCAATAACCTCGGAGCCACCTCGATAGACCGAACTATGAATAACTATATGAGATCTCAAGTCGATGTGTGATGGGACATGCTTCCATCAGACTACCCCAATTCTGTCAAGATGCCAAGTCGGCATGAGAGGCGACCTGCTTCTGCCAATTTGGCCTGAATTCAATTAACGATCTGTCGGATCGGATCTCCCCCTTGAGTGAGTTATTGTCTACGACTTCTATGGGATCATGACGCTTGACTATTAGACCTGTCTATCCGCATCGTTCAAATCGGAATTGATCGGACGAATCTTTATCCCTCTGTGTGGATCACGTATCCAGTTGAGAGATTTCCTCCAAACTTGGCGGGCACGATTTCCCTAGAATCTCAAATGCATTGCAGGGAGTTCTCGGTTCCTTACGCCTATATAAAGGTGCTCCCTCCCTTTGAGAAAGTATTCACAATTCAGCTCTCAAATACTCTAGTTCCTAGTTCTCTCCAAAATCTCCAATTCAATAACTTAAACTTTAGAGTGCCCATCCCAGAAAAAACAAACCAGGCACTCTAATATTGTTTCTTTGCAAGTCGATCCTACGTTTTTCCAAGATCAACAGTCGAAACCATTTTATGATTTGGTGTGAAACTCCACCGATAGAGTTCTACATCCATGAGATTCTACACTGCTTCCAAATGCAGGCTAAAGGAAGAGTTTCTCAATTTTCAGAGCGGCCAAAGGTCCCCCACGCAAGGAATATCAGGAATAGTGCCTGCATAGAACAAGCCCAGTGCTTCAACAAAGAGGAGGAGCTCTTGGAATCTGTTTGTTATTATTTAATGTTTTTTTATTATATATACTGTGTAATCAGCTCTATCATTACACATGAGTATGACATGTCAAGCACACAACTTTTGAATAAAACAATGGGTCTCTGAAATTCAACAAACCGTCCCCTTTTTCCCTCCAGCCCGAAGCTCAAAGCCATAGTACATCCTGCCCGTGAATTTGGCATCAATTCACGGTCAGGATGCATTTCCTCTGTTGGGGTTATAAAATTCTGATATGGGCTGATTGGTCATTCTCCCTAGTTTCTTTTTTTTTATTTTAATAATAAAGAAAAGAAAAAAAAAGTATGTCTGCAGCTCTAGACCTGATTAAACTACAGAATTTCATCTTTTAATTTGTATATTATTGACTAATTTGGTACAGACAGTTTCACCAGCAATATCTGATTTCTCCTCTGGTTGGAATTAGGTAAAGCCCATCATCTGAGATCTTTGATTCAGCATCTAACACTGGATGGTCTGAATGCAACAAATTAAAATAGCATTGTCGGTTGAACTCAAACTGGCAATCCTAGTTGCCTAACCCGAGAAACCTCCGGCATCCAGATGATAATCCATGTTTGTTCACCATGAGTTGATGGGTAGAGTCGCCATTGACCATGTGTGACGGCAATACAGTATCTTTGTCCATTGATGACTCCATTCTGGAGATTCAACAAACATCCACATGTTTATTGTGTAGGGCTGCAAATGGATTTGATTGCTTAGGGGACTTTTAGGCCCAAACCCAACCCAAGTTAGTAAAGACTTAAGCAGTCAAACCTAGAAGTTGGGTTGGGTTGGGCTTAGATTTGAACGACTTGACCGAACCAGGTTGCATTTTATAATCTACAATTAATTAAGGAGATCTGAGTGAAGAACCTCTTTCTCAAAATTTACCATGTGCTGCAACAAGGAGGTAAAAATTAGTCCAGTTGGACTTTCTGTATTTTGAGAAGATCATTCAAAAGTATACACTGCAAAGAGGTTTTGATCTTCAAAGACTAGCTCACAATCTTTTTTGATATGCTAAACTTTAGAAAGCTTTTACTAGAAAATTTATCAAACACAACCTTATTAATTTCTAATATTCTTGCTTTTAGAGTATTCTGTACTTTTAATTGATAATATTGTCATTTGCCATTGCAATGAATCTTGTTTCTACTTAAATGGAAGGAATGCTCCTTTAATTTTCCTCAGTCGATGTTGCCATATCAAGAAGAGCATTCTCTCTTTCCTTACAAGGATGGAACTAACATGGCAAACTGCTATACTCACTACTCAGATGTTTGAAAATTGTTTATATTTTCCCTACATAAATAAAGCCAATGACCCAGTAGTTGAGATGTCAGCATCCCTCTAAAAATGGAGGCACAAGATCAAATCTGAGGAACTACAAGTTCTCTGTGGGTAGGTTGATGGACCTCCCGTCCCGTGCACCCTACTCTAGGGATTTTATTTGTATATGATAGAATATCACCCCTATGCCTTTGTATTCATCATTCAACCATGAGTTACCCAAATGCAAAACTGGATTATGATTCCTTCTTGAATATTCTGTTATTCAACTAGTTTATCAAAGCAATAAGTTATTCAGTTCAGCTATTTTAGCTATTATCAATTGGCCCTTTAATTGAGATTGGTTTCCACCTAGACTTCAGTTTCGAGAAAAAAAGATATCCAATCATAAGAAACAAATGGCAAAATTTCCCTGAACCATTTCGATCTGTGTAAATTTTGTTACAATGGATCTATACTATTCTTGGTTTTGTGCAGGTCATAAAAATTAAATCCATATACCATATATTATACATGGTTAATGCTTATATAACCAGATTTGTTATCGATTTCTAATCTAGCTCTTTAGGAATCAAACTTGCATTTAAGTTTTTTCATGATTTTCAAACTGAATTTGTCATAACTAGTACAACTCGTGCATTACATGATTTTCAAATGACAAAGCACGTATTCATGTCGTCTAAGTAATGAATCTCATTATTCCTTCTATTTACCACTTTTTCCCTTTCTTCTTTACCAGGTCTTTCCCTTTAGCTGGTATTCCAATGTTTAATGGATCTCACATAATTCATGTGTTTTTACTATTTTTTTTGCAATCTGAAAACAATGGAAACCTGTTCTTTGTTGCCTGTTTTAATGTTTAGGATAGAAAGAAGATGAAAAATGAACATTGAGGGAACCCTAATGAATTGACACCTTTATTGCAAAATGCCTTAATTGGAACAGATTTAATTTCGGATAAACATTTTCAGCGCTAAGGGTAATATTAAGCACGCTGCACGCTCAGTTTGGAAGGAGTACGTAGAGCAGCGCAAAACTTTGTATTTTGTAAGTCCATATTTGTATTTCTAATTTTGTACTAAGACCACAATAAGTACATTCTTACCATGCCTTCACACTGGTGAAGAACATTTCTTTGGTTATGAACCCAAAGAAATGAGTGAGGTTATGAACCCAAAATCTATTTGGTGAGTTGAAGTGTGGTTGTAAAATGTTTACATGACCCGGGCTGTTCAATAATTGGTTGAATCGAATCTGGTCTTTGGGTTTTCCAACCTCGGAGAGTGAAACAATGTCCATAAATTGGTCGAGAGATGCCGGACTAAGTTTGTTCATCACGCAAAAGAAAGCCTCACTGAAAACGTCAGCGAGAACAAGTCGTTCGGTGCAAGTTGAAGGTTCTAAAAAGGAAAAGGACATCAATTCAAGTGGTTCTAAAAAGGAAATGCCAATTGATTAACAAAATTTGCACAACCAACCCGACATCAACATGGCTTAGAAAAGGCAAAGATTGATAATGGCAAGTGATTATATCTTTATATGCCAGACGGCCAAAACCCACTTAAGACAAAGAATTAGAAGCGACTCATTAGTCATTAGTCATAGCTGGTCGGGTCTCGAAGGAGGAGTGCGTGTTTTGTTTGGTTTACTAAATCTGTTTAGTTTTATCAGAGAACTTGATCAAATCCAAACACAAATAAGTAAAAGATATCAATTTCCATATAATATGATGTTGCTCATGTGGAAGTTGTTTTTTATTTCAAAAACAAAAATCATACAAATTGGCAAACACCCTTTTATTTGGGCTACAATATTTCATAATGAATCCAAGAATACCTAAATATATATATATAAAAAAAAGAAAAAACAACTCTTTATTGCATAATAAAACCAGATTGCAACAAAACATCAACAGATAAATAAATATTACACTACCTTGGGACTTTTTTGACTTCCTAATTCCACATAATCTAAGCAAAACAGGACATCAATGCTATTACAACAATAATTTACCCTTGCACTATTGAATTAAAATACTTGCTTAAGTGCTCTCTAAATTCTTTTGAAAACAAAAAACAAAGTGGGATACTAAATTGCTAATCAACTAGTAAACTGCAAATTCACATTTTTGGCATAGAAGGTATGTTTTCAAGATCATACGCATTCTTCCATATCGGCAGCTTCATTTATCGTTTCTGGAACAATGATCTCAGTTGGTTTGAGGCATCCTCTCAATGATTCATGCCCAAGCTGTGCTCTTTCATTGTCTCCAAATCCAAATATGAGACCCCTATTAGTGACTACAACAGTATGATACAGCCCAGTGCTTATTTGAGAAATGTGGTGAGATCTTAAGCTATCAAGAACTCGAGGCTTCAAGATTTTGTCAGAAAGTTCCCTATCTGTAAACCCCAAGCTCCCAAATCCCATCCACCCAAAACCAAAAGCAGAGCCGTCGTCCACAAGAACAAAAGTTTTCCTCTTTCTTGCACAAACCTATACATAATTGATAATTCAGATAAAATACATGTCACTGGGAGTTAAAGTTACCACATGGGATCAACCGAGTCATAAAAAGTAAAGGAAGCACAAGTTAAAAAACGCAAATCCACAACTGTAACTTTCAAGATATTATACTTGGATGACAATATTGTAAGTTTTGCAATGTCAAAGATTCAACTTATTTAGGAGGATCTGAGATGAAATGACGAAAAAATATCATAAAAGAGAAACATGTGGATGAAGCCCATAACAGCATAATAAAACATTATATTAAGACTTTTTAATAAGGACCACAATCCCTTGAAAATTTTCATTTAAAGGTCTATCTGCTCTCCTCCCACCACCTGAAAGTAGTTCTCACCCAACACATAATAAAACATTACAAAGTAATATATCCAGGGCATCATAAAATAACTTATTTGGAAGCCATTGTTCAAAAGAGATACAACTATACAAGGTGAACATAACCTCATCTATGCATATTTAATTGGACAATAAGATCCTATAATCCTAATGATTTTGGGTGCCAACTGATTCACCATTGTGAATGCGCGGAAAACATCTACAATGGGTAGCAATAAAGCTCATTAGGAATTGGATCTTCTTCAGTTCTGTCAAATTAATATTTAATACCTGACTACCATGCAAATAATAAAACATTACTTTTAAGAATGTATCAAGGTCAAAATACATTTTTAACAATTCATCCTTATCATGTATATGACAAAATTGAATTTTATCCTTTCCTAGCAGGAATAGCAATAACATAGTTAAATGCATGATTCATGAATTGCATGTTGCAGTCCTCATCAGGATGATCAAAGCAATTTTGCCTTGGGTTTGGGTATAGAAATGAACCCTCAGGTTTTTGGTCATACTGAGGGCCTGCAACATGCCATACTGAAAGCAATTTGATGCACAGACCAAACTGTTGACAACCCCCACCCCCACAAAAAAACACCCCTACCGATCCCCAAAAGAAGACCTAATATTGCACAAAATAGGTTTTTAGACCAATAATATTATTATGAAACTTTATTCATAAAAAAATATTGTTATGCAACTTGCATTAGACATTCGAATCAATATAGGAATTTTGCATCATTCATTAGGGGTGATCATGGGCCAGGCTGGGCTTAGCACCAATACTAAGGTCTCTAGTTCAGGCCTGTTTCCAGGCCTATAAATTCAAAAATATTATATTAAACATTTTAATTATACTTCTATAAACAAATTTAGAGTATTATATAGTAAAATGATCACCCCTAGCATTCACTCATTTCCCTGATATTATTAAACCGGAGTTTCTGATGGAAAAGAGGCCTAACCTGGACGGCGAGGTGGCTCTTAAGGCTGTTTAGTAGTTCTGGAGTAGTCTTATCGATCTCGTCTCCATGACCCAATGCACCACAGTATCCTTTGCCCCATGTGTATACCTGCAAACACAAATTTATTCTGAGATCATGATAGTTACAACCAGGTTATAAATATATCATGATACTATAAATTCAATAAAAGTATTTAGTTTCCATTAAGTAAAGAGACCAACATATCCACTGGAATCAAGTGCCACCACATGCTCATCTCCTGCTGAGACACGGATCACATGAATTCCCTTCCTCTTGAATGATTGGATTACACGTGGCTGGAGCTCATTATGTTGTTCTCCATGGCCAAGGCAGAAATTGGAGCCAGACCCAAAGGAGTGTACTGTTCCATCACCAGTTACAGCTAAGGAGTAGCTTGGTCCAGCAGCAACTTGAACTACAGAACCTACACGCTCAAGCTGTTCAACAATTTTAGGTGTTGACCTGTCTAGAGAGTCACCGTGGCCAAGCTGGCCATGTGTGTTTGTCCCACATGTATACACATGGCCTTCTCTTGTAAGGAACATGGTAAAGCTAAGCCCAGTTGCAACCTACAATAAGGGTGGGGGAGGTAGGGAAGAAATTTCAGTTGAGGATAGAAAAGGATTACATCTGCAGAATGAAATAACAATTTTGAACCACATGCCTATTAAATATAATTTACCGATCTTAAGTTAAATATTTAACATGTAATCAATATCCACCGACGGAAAAATATTAGCTTCAAATATAAATTTCAACTCGGTTTAAAATAAATCACTGATTTCCACCTTAAGATATGATGAAGTACATATCACTTGAGTTTGATATTGAAGAACTTAGAAACAGTGCTAACATAAAGGTATTATTTTTGCAGAAGATACATGTTCTCAGTGTTGCCGTAAATTTTGCTCATCAGCATTCACACACCAACCTCAATATTTCTATATGCAAAAGTGTCTAACATCTAGAGGGTCAACATTGGCTGGAAACAATTCAGGTTGGGTCTGACCCAATTATTAATTAGGTTCCAAACACAACCATACTATTTAATAATAGGTTGAATCATGTCAAGATAAGGCCATTACCCAGTGCTGGTCCCTGCTATCTGGGATTCTGGGTGGGGGTCATGGTAGGGTGTACTGAATACTGATCTAATTTCTTACCCCCCTTAATCATGCTAAATGAACCCTAACTATCATCCCCTTGCAGTCACCCTTGAACATAGGCATAGTTGTCAAGGCACAAAAGCAAGAATAGACACTAGGGGGATGCCTAGGTGATTGGGCGTCCACCTAGATAATGATTTTTTTAATATAAATAACTTGGTTAGTTTTAGCTTCTTTACAAAATATGTTTACTAGTAAGCTAGTTCCTTAGTTGAAGTAGCAACTAACAGATATTCAAAGTGAACTCACATGAAAGAACATACAACAAAAGTAGAATAAAAGCAAACACTAAATAGTCCATAGAGAAAAAACTAGGAGCAATGTGCTGTTTTGTTAATGCAAGAAGGAGATGCAAAAAAGGTTATTTACTGATAACCTTTTATGTTAATGCATTTATGATAATTCAAATAGTAGAAAGTATTGTTACAGTATTACTGATAACAAATTTAAAGAATGAAGGAAAATCTAAAGAATTGAAACTCTATATTGTGTTGCAAGCTATAGAGATATGGGAGAGAGGTATATATGTGTTAATTGTGGAGAAAAGAGAAGGAAAAAATGAATTGATGAGGCCATTTTTTCTAGTATTAGATAGAGTGAGAGGAGTGATTACTGAGAAAACACACACACACACAAAAAAAAAAAAAACAGAACAAAGCCTTTAATCTGCCATTCTGAGAGAGAAGATGCTCTATTTTTGCTTATAAGAATTAAGAGAGAAGGAAATTTCACCAGTTCTGAAAGTATGCATATCCACTCTGAAAAAGAAGATGCTCTATCTGCCATTCTAAAAGTATGCATATCCACTCCAAGATTCTCTGTGCTTGTTAATGGTGCAGCTAGAGGAAATTTCACCAATTCAAGAGGGTTAAGACAAGGGGACCCCTTCTCTCCTCTACTCTTTTTAATAGTGATGGAAGGTCTAACTAAACTGGTAGGCAAGGCTGTGGAGGAGCTGTTGGAGGGTTTTGAAGTGAAACCAAATGGGACTGCTATTCCTATTCTGCAATATGCAGATGATACCCTCTTTTTTTTTTTTTGTAAGGCGTCAGAGGATCAAGTTCTTAATCTGAAACATCTCCTTTTCTGGTTTGAGATTGTATCAGGACTAAAGGTGAACTTAGCAAAAAGTGAAATGATAGCACTGGATGAGGTCTCTAATATTCAGAGTCTGGCTGATTTGCTGGGCTGCAATGTTGGTCTTCTACCTTCAAACTATTTGGGGTTGCCACTTGGTGCCAAATGCACATCCAAAGCCATCTGGAACCCAATCTTAGAGAGGATGGATACAAAATTGGCCACTTGGAAAGAAAGGTATCTCTCCAAAGGTGGGAAGGTAACTCTTATCAAGAGTGTTTTAGCAAGTTTGCCAACTTATTTTATAACTCTCTTTCCAATCCCCATGGAGATAGTGGAGATTTTAGAAAAAAAAAAAAAAGATGAGAGATTTTCTTTCGGTGGGCTGGAAAGATTCTCACCCATCTTGTGAACTGGGGTCAGATTTGCAAGCCCCTGTCACAAGGGCGCCTAGGGATAAGGAATATAAAATCATTTCACCTAGCCTTATTAGGACGTTAGCTTTGGAGGTTTTCTGCTGAGCCAGATAACCTATGGAGGAAGGTAATAGCCAAAAAAGAATGGACTAGATAATAGTGGTTGGGAAAGTGGTTCACCCCTATTGACATACGGGTCCAGTTTGTGGAAAGGAATCTGCAGAGCTTCCACCCTTTTCAGAAGAGGCATCAGATTTCAAGTAGGTGACGGAAGAAGGATCAGGTTCTGGTTGGATCCTTGGACTGGGGAGAACTCTCCTTAAAGAGCTGTTTCCCAGCTTGTTCAATTTGGCTGTTGATAAAGAGGTGCTGGTAGGTGACTCTTTTGTGCTGAGAGGTAATAGCATCTGCTGGACTCCTTTTAGAAGGGACTTCAATGATTGGGAGATTCAACAGGTAGGAAATCTCCTAGCTCTTCTTCAATCTCAGGTTTTAAATTTACAAACTCAGGATACAAGAGTGTAGAAATGGAACAGCTTGGGAGAGTTCTCAGTAAAATCCTTTTACAGCTCTATAGTGAGAAAAAATGAAGTCCCTTTTCCTACCCGGGCCATCTGGGGGACAGTGGCACTCTCAAAAGTTAAGTTTTTTATATGGGTGGCAACTTAGAGAAATGCCTTTCCAAAGTGATGCTAGTGAGGAGAAGCTTTAACTGCAGTGACCTGAGGTGCAGCCTTTGTAGTGTGGAAACGGAATCAGTTAATCATCTGTTTTTACATTGCAAATTTGTCTCAGAGATTTGGAGATGCTTTATAAAGATTCTGAAGTTAGTGTATGCCTGCCTTAGTTAAAGCATGTTTGGAGGCATAGCATATAAAAGGGATGACAAAGAAAGGAAAGGTTTGCTAGTCCTCCATTCCTTTGGCAATTCTCTGGGCTGTATGGCTTGAAAGGAATAGTAGGGTTTTTTATCACAAGGTCTCCTCTCAAGCTGAGGTCATCAACATGGCCATAGGGTTTGTTAGAAGTTGGTTTTCTATACTTAAAGATTTTAAAGATGACACATCTGATTATACATTTTTGAGGATGGCCTTTTTTGAGGTCATTCTGGTTTGTTTTTGTACAGCTTCTCATTGTACAAAGGGCCTTTTGATTAATACAAAATATATTTTACCTTTACTCAAAAAAAAACAAAAAAAAAAAATTAAGAGAGAAGGAAGAAGAATAAGAGGCATCTTCCAGAGAATACCATTATGAATACTAACAATGGAAGCCCTATGATGGCGAACATGATAATTTCTCATGGTGGTTGTGGTTTGTTCTAAGGTAGTGTTTGAGAACACTTAAAAGAAGTACTTTTTTTAACAAGTACTTCTTTTAAGAGCTGGGTCCACACATTAAGTGGTTATTAAGTGGTTTTGTGTGTTTGGTAAAAAAGTGAGGAAGAAGTACCTTTTTTAAAGAAGTACTTCTTTAAAAAGGTGACTTCAAGTTGACTTTTTTTAATTACTTCTCCAAAAAAAACGGGATGAACCAATCCCTAATAATTTTTTGTAATGCCTAAAATACCCCCGCAAGGGTTATACCTCCTCCTCCTCCATTCATTCAAACATCAAACCCAGGTAGCGACGCACCAGTTGCAGGTCCACCAGCGACGATTGGCAGTGAGGAAAAGTGGTTGGCGGACCTGTCATTTGGCCATTTTCTTCTATTTTTTGAAGTTATTTTTTCTCATTTTAATCAATTTTTTGGTCTTTTTCTAACTTGAACTCCCTATTCTTCGCAAATCTACACTTGAACTCCCCTGTTCGAGTTTCAAAATAAAAGTTGTCATTGTTGGTATGGTTGGTGAAGCCGACATGTTGAGAAGAGGTGGTGCTTTGATTCCGCTAGTGGGTGTGAAGATGAAGACCATGCCGTGGCCAGAGAAGATTCAGAATGAGTTAGATCTCTATACTGAGAGATCTACAGTAATGCTTTTGGCCTTTGGGTTACAAGACGCCCTTTTATGGATGGGTTTCTCTTCGAAGGGTGAATCCATTAATTTTCTCGACTCAGATTGCCGATTCGAAGAGAAAATCATTCCCTTCCCAAAGTCCCCCAAAGGTCAATTTTTCATCTCTTCCCTTATCTCTGACCCACCCACCCACCCTAGAGAATCAAGAAAATCGGTAGAAATGGCGAGTTTTGGCAATCGAAATCCTCCAATCACCAAAGAAACTCCATCTGCATCAACATCATTTACCTTTTTTGCCTGCACTTCAAAGCGTCAGCAAGCTATGGTTCTCTTTGTTCGATAGGAGATGGGGCTCCAATACCAACATCAGAAAATGGAGAAATGGACAGGGACAACAATGGGTTTCTAGATTTCGACGAAGCCATTGTCTTCTTTTACATCTCAACAACAAGATTAGTAATCTGTGGTGGGTGTGGAATATTGATAAAGGAAATTTACTTTACATGCACAGAATGCTTTTGCGACAAAAGTCTAGATGGCTATAATCTTTGCTGCAACTATTACGCTTCTAGGAGAGGCCGCCGTGGAAGACACAAAAATTTTGTCGATAACTTTGCAACACTGCAACTCTTGAGAAATAAAATAGAAAAGAAAAACTCTACCGAGGTAAGCCTAAAATATTTTAGCCTATTTATGTTCTAGTTTGTTAATTAATGCTTGGTCTTTGTAATACTTTCATGTTTGCTTCACTTTTCTTGCAGTTGCAGAGCAATGCGCTCGGAAAAAGGGTAGCTGTAGTTGCTACAAAATCTGTTGTCCGTCATGTTGTAATTCATATTACAATTCATGGTTCTGGGTTTGGACACCGGGAGTTGGACCTTGTAAGATATTAGTTGGAAGCAATGGAATCCTCCTAGGCATGAAGTTGGAGGCAAACCAGATGCTAAGATATCAAATTTACTAGCTGGGGATAAAGCTAGAAGACAACAGAAGAAGGAGAGGGAGTCAAGAGAGACTTGGGAGACGGAAATGGGAATCCGAGAATTTTGTGAAGGTTGTTAACTGGAGGAGTCTTTCTGTTGTCCAATCTACAGTTCTGGCGGTTTCGACAGTTCCGGTGAAGAAAATGAGAGGGAGAGGGAGAGATCCGAGTAATCTACAGTGGAGGGTAAAATTGTTATTTGTGTCAATATAAGCACTTATGGGGAAAGTAGTTTACCAAACATCCCCACCCAATAAGTGCTTAAAAACATAATAAGTGATTTGAAAAGTGGGTTACCAAACAGCCTTAAATGGTTGTTAAAATAAGTACTTCTAAGACAAGTACTTCTTTCAACAAGTACTAGGGCCTAAATAGTTCTAATGAGTCTATAAATTGAAAATTGGTCTTCAATGATGCTCTTAACCCTTATTTATATAATACGATAAAGTTTAATTGCACTAAACCTAAAATTGGTGTACCATCCTTTAAATAACTTAATGGTGAGCCACAAAGCAACTAGCAAAAAGGCCCCATTGCCTAGGTGTTACCTTGACAACTTCAAGCAAAGGCATTAAGATAACATAACAAATGCATTTATCATTAAATAGAAAAATATACAGATATATCCAGGCACACATAGTCTACCTGCTTGCAGGGAACTCCTTTCAATGCTTCAACAAGCCTTGGCCTGAAAATGGGGCGGCCTGCTTCTCCATGACCACAACAGAATGATGAATTATCTCCACATGTGAACACCTGTATCAAAAATCACATAAAACATAGAGGAATAATAAATATTCAGAATTGCCATAGGGAAAATATCATGATCCCAGCATCTCTCTGTATTAGTCTCAATATATTCATCCATCTGTTTAATGATCCTCCTATATATAATATAAGAGCACACAACAAGAAAAAAATCTGTCAATTGAAAAATCATGATTTGTTTCAGAAGAAGAACAAAAGAGGCTTTATAAAGGAACGAAAGTGAATAATTTCAATAGAAGATTAAATACATGTAGAAAGATAGCACTAACTTGAGTATCAATGAATGAACATGGACCAAAAAAGGGACAGTTGGGGTGACATAAGAGGGCATCGTTTAAACAATTATAGTATGAGAAAACACCAAACGACTAGAAAACCACATAACTGAAATTAATTTTGTGGAACCGATTTCACAGGCCCTGATATCTATGGTGTTTGCACCATGTATGAAGGCAAAATCAAATAAATACATAAAAGACAGGCAAAACAATAAATATAAAAGGGCAAAGAAGTGCATTGTTTGTAACAGTTTACCCCAAGCACCATGGATTGCCTGATCCATCAAATCTTGAACATGAAAGAACAAACCATTTTGGTAAAACTTCCTCTATACTCATATTTATCCTATATTTGCAGGATTTTTCCCTATACTTTAGTTGGTCATATCAGCATTAGATAAAACAAAATTCTATTCCAAATTCTCCACTATCATTTTGGACCATCCACTTGTTCCTTGGCTCATCAGAAAACCACTGTAAACACTACTTGGCCTAAACTTTATCCTGGGCTTAACCCACTAACCAAAAACAAATAAGTGAAAATTCAAAAATGAAAATTGTAGGGTACTTGATAGGAAACAGGGAAAGTTTTGCTTATGATTATAGCATTCTGCAAATTACCATTTCTGCAACCTTTAAAATAACAAGTTAGAGAAAAAACTTTTATAATCCAAAACAATAGACATGTGATGTATTGGTGACTACAAACCTCTCCCGACTGCATGACAAATGCCGCATGGTTATGAGAGGCTGAGACATGAACTACGTGTGATAAAGATGGGAAATTTATCCGGCTAAATGTTACACATTGTGTGACACCAGAACAATGACCCAGAACACCACATAAGTTGGATCCGCAAGAGTAAACTGAAGAACCACTAATCAGCAACGTGTGGTATCTTCCAGTGGTAATCTGCATCTGCTGAAACAAAAACATACATTTCATTTAGCTTCAAGCAAGGAATGGAAGCCCAAGCTCTGAGTAACAGGGAATATGAAAATTATCCGTTAATACAACAAATAAAAGAAGTAGCCTTTTTTCCTATTACTTTCTCAAGTGGGGGAAGAAATCAACTGAGTTGCTCGAGCAATCTTCTTTCTCAATTCGTTTTTTTTTTTTTTATCTTTTAGCCACAATATTTGAATCATACATTTAAAGTAGGACTACTAATACCAGGAACCCCAAAAAAAAATGAGAGAATAGCTATTTAATCGCTTCTAAAAACCTTCTAAGAAAACGATACTGATGACCTTTTCAAATAGTTCGGAAGAAACTTACGTAAATGTTTACGGTTATTCAGATATCAACTTCTACCTACCTATACATACATAACGTTCCCGTCTGTGCATGAAATCCAGGGTAATATGAACAGTATAAAACTTGAGTGTCTAACAAGTACCCTATAGGAAGTGATAAAATCGCATTTACATAACCTAAAATCTTGCTTACTCGACAAATCCCTATTAAACATTGACATTGCTGTTAGTACTAGCGCTGAAAATGAATGAAATTCTAAACCGCAGAAGTTATAGTGTGGAATAGGATGCACTCCCTAAATCTAGATTCTTGTTTTGTAGGCTAACATAAAAGAAATATATCCTCCAAAACATGAGTTTAATCAGAAAAGCAAGAAGATTGCATTTAACCTCAAGACCAACCTCGATAACGAGGAAAAGAGTTTTAACGCTAACAAATATCAAAGAAATAGTACATTGCCTGCTGAGGTCTCGACCATGTCAGAGGATTGCTCCACAGATTGCAAGAACCTTAGCACCCGCTTCCAATTCTCACTGCACCGGTCAAAGAGCTCTTTCTGAGTGTTAGAAGGCATAGCACCAAATATGGGATGTGAGTCACAGAGCTGGAATGCAGCGAAGTCAACCAGAGAGCGGAACTTGAGGGGGAATATGTCATGGCTCCCTCTGAAAAGGCGAGAAGTCTGCTCTAAACAGGCGAGATCAGCCGCACTCAACCGGCCGGAGCTCAAAATCTCTAGAATTAGATGACTGGGCAATTCTTCAATACAAACCAACCGACCCCGATCTGCCATTAGGACACTGTGCTTTTCTGCTTTTTGAAACTACCCAAAAAGCTGATCACTCCTTGCCTCGTAAACGGGAATTCTCAGAGAGAAAATTGACACAAGAGGAGCATGATCCGGACAGTGATGATGGAGAAATACGGTAGACAATTAAGGTAAATAATCATATGCGGGAATCAAGCTTGAAAGATAAAATTTTGAGCCGAAATCTCAGGCAATTAAAGCAACATATAAAAAACACATCAGACGGAAGACAAATGCAAGAAATTGAGTACAAAAACGGGGGTTTAGTATCAAAATTCGCAGGCAATCGAAACAGAGTATCGAAATAAAACATCAGAAGGAAAGAATTACGCCGGGACAATATGAGGGAACAGAAAGAAGAAGGCAAGATGAATTTCAGAGAAGAATGAACGACGGAAAACTTACATTCAAATGCAAGAGACACCGAGGAAGAAACAATGAAAATGGAGCTTTACGAAGAGAATTGAAGCAAATTTTGATCAGCAAAAGAGAAGAAAATAGAAGTTTTGCTCGAATAAGTAGATCGAAAGGGCATAGAAGTGAGGAATCTTATCAGGCAGAGAGGGATGGAAAGAGAAAAGAGAGACAGAGAAAGTGGGAGAAAGAAAGAATTTTTTGCAGCTTTACGGTGCCTATCCCGTCTTTTTTCCTTTTCCACCGAAAAAAGAAAAGAAAAACAGGCACTACGTATATTGATATATAGCGTAGACTGACGGAAGAACGAAAACTAAACAAACAAACAGAGGAAAAGAAAAGAATGTGAGAGAAAATGTTCCACCATCTTTGCCTTCTCTACTGTGACCCCTCTCTCTCGGTCGGTCCCGTCTGGCGAGATGGACGGTGGGAGCAGGGTAGCAGGTAAGAGAAAGGGAATCTTCCTTTCTAATATAGCCCTAGGGCTTTGGGCTGAATGGTGGACCCCACGATCCACTGTTTACCACGTGGAAGAATATCATCATGTCAAATCATTTCAACCGTCTGCATGGAGAGTTGTGTGTCATTCCATACACATGTCAGTTGCCTAGATGATGTCACGATGGTTTCGCTCTCTATCGTCCTCCATGGAGTATTTACCTCCTTGTTTGCATCCACAACTCTTATCAGTCTCAGGTCAGAGTCGTAAGGAGTCCCTCGGTGGAGGGACTGTTCATTAAGTTGCCACGTGGAGTGGGGATAGTGTAGGCAAATTAAACACGTGGATCTCTCTTGGACCTCTACCTAAATTTCTGTTTTCAGAGTCTTTGATTCCTTTTCTGCGGAATTGGGACTGAGCAATCTATTCAATGCGCAGGAGCAAAAATTCTAATATTTGGTCATTGTATGGGAGTGCTTATATTTAAGCAGTTATTTTATGTAGGACTCATGGTCGGTTCAACGCAGGGTTCAACATAGGCCGCAGTCTTTGTACGAGATTCGGGCTGTTTAGAACCCAGATAGGTTGAATTTTGGGCTTTTACTGTTTGGCAATAGAAATATCTATTGGGGAAAAACTTCAGCCCATAAGATATGCAAAAAGCCAGAATTTGGGCTTTTTCAGGAAGCTTCAAATGAAGCTTTTACGGTCTTTTAGCGCCCATCTTCTTCGGACATGTGATATGATGCTTGAAAGAAAATGGGTTATCTTTCCACAAAAAGTGGTATATGGGGCCCACATTAGGTATTATGTGGAATTCATATTATAAAATATATGTGGGGCCCACCTTGTAAAATGTATATGGGCCCCATATACATGTCCACACATGGACCCTATATGCATGTCCACCAATGGTATGTGGGGCCTACTTTGCAAAATATATGTGATCCCCACATACATGTCCACACATGAACCCCACATGAATGGCCACCAATGGTATGTCGGGCCCACCTTATAAAATGTATGTGGGCCCCACATACATGTCCACCAATGGTATGTGAGTTCCACCTTAGAAAATGTATGTGAGTCCCACGTGTTAAATTGTATGTGGGCCCCACATACATGTCCACCAATGGTATGTGAGTTCCACCTTAGAAAATGTATGTGAGTCCCACGTCTTAAATGAAAGATTTGTTGGTCTACACCCAAGACATTCACATTACCAAACGTTCTAGCTTTTATAGTTTTTTTTGAGATGTAAAATATTTCAATCAAGTTGTTTTTGGTCTTCTAAGATCTATTTGCAAAACAATCAGTAGCAGCGTTGGCCTCCCTAAAAGCGTGAGATTACCGGACGTTAGCACATATCTTCGGCAAACGTCATGACAACTCTGAATTATCCTCTTAATAAATGCTTCAGGGTGGGTTATCTTCATCCTTCTGAATATCAATGAATCACCTTTAATGATCATGTTCCTATTTAATAAAAAATTTATGAACTTTCAATCAGCCCAAGCTTCAATCACATTAATAAAAGAGCATTCAACCTTTTTAAGGCATCAAAGATGGTGTTTGGAAGCATGGGCGTTTATTGAGACCGATTTTCAAGAAAAAAAAAACGTTCATGCTTTCAAGACCTATTTTTAAAAAAAAAAATGCTTTAATTTTGTTTGAGAGTGTTTTACCATGTAGGCAGTGAGCAAGACTATGCTGTTTGGTAAGGTGATTTTCATCACCGTTTTTCATGTATGTGTTGAGAGGTAAGCACCACACAGGATACACGTAATTGCCTATCAATCAACCATTGGGAAAAATGGTTCATCGATGCATGAAACACTAAATTTGATGTTTCATGCATCAGTGGGGTTCTGATTTATGAGGCATGCCCGATTTTTCAATAAATGCCTGAACCAAATAATGAAATATATGGGCATTTGTTGAAATGCCTATGTGGATCTAATGTGGCACTGGCTTTTTGAAAAATGTTCCAAACATCCCAAAATTAATATTAATACAACCATCTCTAGGGCTTTCCACTTAAACCCAAATCCTCCCTCATCCATATCGAAATGTGTAAATTGTAAGGAAATCTGGTTCTACAAAGATAAGAATTTTTTTATATAAATTCTATTAGTGGTGACCCGTGCGATGTACGGATTTTGTTAAGCGAAAGTAAAACAATGAAAAAACATAAGAGTATACAATTATTTTATATTTTAAATTTTTAAATATTAATAATTACTTATATTTTATATATTACTTTTAATTTTTTTATAATACAGAATTAACAATAATTTATTTCAATTAGGGTACTTTATCAAATCGATGAAACTGATAAACTCAATCCATTTTGATTCGAGTCTTGGCTTTGGTTTATCAATTTCCAAACCCAACTAGGTTGGATCAATTTCGGTTTGGCCATTTGTAAATCGCCCAAAATCAAACCAACTTGACCATGTTAGTCTAAAATATTTTATATCGTAAGTTTAAAATTTTTATTTATTTTTAAATAATACCAATGTAATATTTAAATTTTAAATTTCATTTTTAAGTTTAAATCTTTTGAACCAACTGACTAAACTAAAATTCGGCCTAAATTGATACAACCCGAGTTGGTCAATTTTTAGTAATGGTCAGTCGGTTTCGACTGACCAACTCCCAACCTGACCTAGTTGATTTCATTGGCCAAAAAGCCTACAAATGAACCGAACCAACTCGTGAGCACTCCTAATTTTAGTTAAATTAATAGTCTAGTTGCTAATAATAAAAATAGTTTAATCACCAATAACTACTAAAAATTTATAGTGAAAAATACGTAGTTATTGAAAATAAATTTATAACTACAATACAATAATAACTAATAAAAATACAATGATTAGAATAATTAAAAATACAATAAATATTAAAAATATATTAAATCATTTAATACAATACAATAAATATAATGTGTACAATAAATTATTAAAAGGTTAAATAAGAGTAGTTTAATCTCTAATAATTATTAAAATTTTAAATAACAAAACCAAAGTAGATTTATACATAATTATTGAAAATATATGTATCACAAAAATATAATAATTAATTACTAAAAATACAATAAATATTAATTTTAGTATATATAACTTTTCTAGATTTATTAATTGATATAAGTGAAATTACATAGTATCATTATTAAAAATTTTGAAATATTAATTATTTATTGAATTTAAGTATATTTATTATATAATTTCATTATTTTAACTATTTAAAATTTAGTAATATGAATATTATTATATCTATT
Organism: Nelumbo lutea; assembly: GCF_056320005.1. Classification (NCBI taxonomy): domain Eukaryota; kingdom Viridiplantae; phylum Streptophyta; class Magnoliopsida; order Proteales; family Nelumbonaceae; genus Nelumbo; species Nelumbo lutea. The sequence continues at coordinate 136,737,420 of NC_142684.1, read as the reverse complement.
ATAATTATTTTTTGTGTTTTTAATAAATATTTTAAATCTAATATATAATTTTGTTATAATATTTAAGTAATTCTTAATTTTTTTAATTCAAACTCTCTTTAGATAGATATAGGTGGTGTTTGGAATTGATGTCATTTTATGAGAAAATGATGCCACATTTTTGCCACATTAGAAAAAAGTGGTGCTTCAAAAAACAACCTCTTATTTGGCATCGTTTTTCCATAAAAAAATGTTGCTCTAAACCATACCTTGGAAATAGGGAAAGTGTGGTATGAAGAAATGACAAATTCAATGTTTTCTTAGAAAACATCTCGTTGTTGCTAGCAGTGCAATGATGTGGCATTATCTTGGGCATTGGATAATGTACACCAATGCTGAAAACGGTTATACAACACTGCTACGAAAAAAAAAAACTAGCGTTGCTTTTCTAGAAAACAACCTATGTAGCAGCATCGATGCCAAACAAAAAAAGAAGTCATTTTCTAAGAAAACGGTGCAATAGACCCTCATGCATACAACACAGTTTTCTCGAAAAAAAAAAAAAAAACATCTTTGAAGCAATGACAGTGATGCAAAACACCTACATAGATAAAAAGTGAGGGAGAGGATAAATAGGAATTAGTGATAATTTAGGAAATAAATATGAATTATAGATAACTTAGGAGAATGATATATATATCACTTAGGTTGTGCTTGACTATTCGCATATACATTTGTAAAAGCAGACCGATGTAAAACTCTACACCCAGTCCACTTTTGTAGACGTTTGTTTCCCATGTAAAAGTTACATTAAAAATTGAATTAATATGGTTTTTTGGTTGACTTTTACATCATTAATCAATGTAAATGATACATTGATAAAATCAAAGTAATTTTACATTCATTCACACTTAAAAATACTCCCAACAGTCTAGACAATTTTAGCTGATAGACTTTTACATGATAGATTTTTCCATCGACTAACTTTTACATGGTGGATTTTTCCACCACATTCAAATGCAGCCTTAGGATAAAATGGAGAGAAAAGGAGAGTCGCTTGATTCTCATTAGTTGTTTTCAAAAATGACATGGAATAAAAAAACAAAAAATTCAAAAAAAAAATAAAAAATTCCTAGACTTCCTTTTTTCACAACTGCCACACAAAATAGAAATCACATTTCCAAGATTTTTTTTTTTTTTACCTTCAGTAGCTGCATCTTAATCTTTACATAATTTCTTCCATCAAAGAGTCACACTTTCCACTCTTATCACTATCCACTTCTATCATAAGTACATTAAGACATAAACTCGTAGTTGACTAGACTTGATTAGCAAATGAGTATCTTAAAAATAATATGATTGGAATCTTTCAGATTGCCACAAAATTGACAGTCATTATCCACTTCACCCCTCTTGATCTAAGAAGCCGCAATGATTCAACCCATGATGTGGTCGGTTGAACCATTTGAACCATCACTTGGTCGTAATTTTAGGTCTGATTTTCCTAAAAACTTGGACATTGGTAAAAAACTCTTGACATGGTAAAAAACCATTTAACTTGAGTAGTTGGACCGTTGAAATGGTTCATGGGTTGTACACTTAATATGTATGCAAACCTCCAAAGGATTTAACTTTGTGCTTAGATGTCCAATTGGAGTGATCCTTCTTTTTTTCTTTTTGTTTTGATTTTGGGTAACTTTTCAAGATCAATGTGTCCCGAAGGGTTTAAAGTGCCTTACTCCACTATTTTCGTAAAAAAAAAAAAACCCTTTTTGGCCTTACTCCACAATTTTTTTACAAGTAAAAATTTAAACAATATAAAATAAAAATAAAATAATACTTATATATTACATGTAAAAATAATTATATATTATTTTATTGATAAAATGCATGTTTATGTTTACACACACATACACATATTACATATGTTGATATGGCATGGTCTGACTTGTTCAACCTAGATGATTGAACTGGTGACCCATGATCCAAAGGAAAAAATGGTTAAGTCTTTAGGTCAATTTTTAAAATATTGCTAAGAAGAGCACCAATTGCAAGTTAGACTTGTTCCCGGGTAGGGTTTGGGCTGAGATCAGATTGTCTCTATATTAATAAAATATATTTAGGCCCAAGCTTGACCCGACCAAGAAAATTGGGCAAGCTTTTTTTTTTAATTTTACTCAACAATAAAACTAATTTATTTATATCAAACAATGTTAAAACCCAAAAATACTAAAATATCTCACCAAGGCTTGAAAAAAGAGAAGAAGAACAAAGAAAAAAATATAAACTATATATCTTTTATTATATAAAACATTATTAGGTTAGGCTCGGGTTGGGGCTGGGCTTTTTTGAGAAAGCTCAAGACTGACTTGAAAAAAAAGCCAGACATAGTATTTTAAGCTCGAGCTTGAGCCCACAAGCCTAAAACCCTATCCAAGCTTGACCAAATACCAACCAAGTCGGACTAATTCATTTGACTATCTGACCCACGAACAAACCATCGAGAGCTTATTCTTACATTGGTCAAACTAGTAAGTATGCACGTAGCAAATTTTTATGGTAATAATAGTACTATAGTTAATAAAAGGATTCAATGGGAGCTAATAGCATAAATACAACACTTAATGAGAAAGATTTGAATGAATTGAAAAGTGATTGTTTAAATTACATTTTTGTCTTTATAATTAGAGAGCAACTAAATTTAAAAATTGGAATATTTTAGTCGGATTTCTTATATTCCTCATACCCTCTTCACACATCACGTTGTAGGCACACATCGGGAATATCTTATGATGAAGGACAATTTAGCCCGACCTAATAACAGGGGGACACGTGGACATGACCTACCTAGTAAGATGATAGCTCAGCCCGACGTGCCAAGTCCGCAACATATCAAGCTCGGATAATCGAACCACCTTGGGACGAGTTCACCTCGGTGTAAGGTCGTATCAAGACCACCTCGGTCCCAAGGCACTTCGGCGTTCGCCCCAAGTCAGATCTAAAGAACAGTAGCTCAGGTAACATTGACAGACCACTACATGGCAACCCTGAAGATCTCGCCATTAGATTCCGAGCCTTGCGGGATCACGCCTCGCAACGGTAAGCCTTATCTCCCTTCCGACCAGTTTAGGTGGGCTCGATAAACCCTATCAGTTATTCCCCATTATCGCAAAAACGGATCTCATCATGACGAGGATCCCGGAACCGCTCCGCAAAACCCGCTAGGACTCCATTATATAAAGACTCCACCCCCCGGGGGTGCAAGGTATGCGTGATTTTCCTACTCTCAAGCTCTCTACTTTCAAAGCAATTTCAGCTCGCTACTAGCCTACTGACTTAAGCATCGGAGCGACCTTGTCGGGTTAGCATCCCCGGGTTCTCTGATATCTTTGCAGGTTCAGTTCGTCGTCCGTCTGGAAGCCAGATCACCTCCAGCTAGGAGCAGCTAGATTGCACTACATCAGTTGGCGCCGTCTGTGGGAAGCGTTATGAGAAGCTTCCTTCCACCAAGAATCACAAACCCAAAATCCATGGCATCCTCTAGCAACACCCACTACCATACCGCTCTCCGCGGGTGGGGTCTCGACGCTGATCGTGCCTCAAGCAACTATGCCTGTGAACGCCCCACTTTCTCCTGTAGTGGGTGCAACTTTTGCTGAACCATCTGTGGTTCCCCCTGGAGTCGGACAACATTAGCTCGATGACCTAGTACACTACTTGTGGGCTATTCAAGCCCAAATGCAACATGTCCAACAATTCCAGCACTACCAGCAATAGATTTTACACCACATTTACCAACAATAGTTCCCACCACTGTAGCAGAATCAATAGCCAGTTCCACCTCAACATCTGGCAACATAGCAGAATAAGTCTCGTTGTCAGAACACTCACCCTCCTCACCGGGGAAAGACTTCCTAGATTCAACATCCCCTTGGGAGCCAGGTCTCGTCCCGTGGTAGGAGGGAAAGGCAAGTTACTCCTCCCACTTCATAGAGCGTGAACAGGTCGAGAGACACTCAGCTTGCCAGAGCTACTTCACCTCGGCCCTCACATCATGAAGGTTTGCTTGCAGGGAACCGGTTTGGGGTTTTGGCCGCAGACTCTAGGTGAGGCCCCTCAGTTCACAGTAGCCAACGTCAATAGTCTGAACCACTCTGTGCCAGGACATTACCCGACCACACTGAGGTCAGCAACACCAATGCAGAGCCAATCAAGAGGCAGAAAAGGTGGCGTCCTAAGGCATGTCGAGCTGTAGTTCCAAGCCAACTCACTAGACCTAGTCAACCTGAGCAGCCTAAAGGTAAAGAGGAGGCAAGCTCGAAAGCCACAAAGACCGCTCCCCTCCTCTCCAGGTCATCTCCTTTGTCCTCCAAGCTCCTGGCGACCCCAATGCCGAAGGACTTCAAAGTGCCTCCGCTGGATAAGTATGATGGGTCGTTCGACCCAAATGATCATGCGGACTCGTTCCAGTCCCAGATGCATCTAGCTGGGGCTAATAAGTCCTGCATGTGTGTTGCCTTCTCTACACCCTTCAAAGGAGTAGCTCGTACATTATATAGGAACCTCACGCCAGGGACAATCAAAAGTTGGGCACAGTTCGTGCAGATGTTCACCTCGCACTTCATCACTAGCAAGAAGTGTTCGAGGTCACAAGAAAGCCTCCTCAGCATAGTCCAGAGAGAAGGACAGTCGATCCGAAGCTACATCAAATGCTTCAACGACACATTTTTACAGATTCCCGACCTGGATCCTGCTATAAGGCTCACAACAGCAAAGAAGGGTATTACCCATAGGGAATTTAAATGGAACGTAGTGGCAAACAAGCCCAAGGACATCACTGAATTCCTCAAACTCGCTGACCAATTCATCGGGACTGAAGAGGAGATGAACTAGAAGAATGAAGCCCCAACGGAGAAGAGAAAAAGAGAAGATGACAACCCGAGCAACGGTGGCAACAAACAAAGAAAAAGCAAGTCCCCAACCAGGGGAGGAAACAAGTCAGATCGGCGTTCCCGAACTCCTTCGGTTGAAAGGACGATCTACACACTCCTCAATGTGAAGCGGGAAGAAATTCTTATGGCGATCAAAGATGCCTCCTATGTGAAGTGGCCACCTCGGTTAAGGGGAGATCTCGCCACTAGAAATAAAAATGTATATTGTCATTTCCATAAAGATCATGGTCATAGTATCGAAAATTGTAGAAATCTCCTCGACGAGATCGAAGAGCTCATTCGTCGCGGATATTTAAAAAATTTTGTATAAAAGGAAAATAAAACCAGACAGATCGGCAGGGGGAGCAAAGGAGAAATGCTCCTGAGTCCAGCAACATGTAGAGTGAGCAGCCGCAGAGACAGTTGCTAGAAGAGAGACTGATCCGCAGAGTAATCAACATGATTACTGGCGGGTCCATCATCGCGGGCTGCACCTCAGCAGCAGAGAAAGCCTTGGTTCATGAACTGGAAAGTGAGGAGCATAATCCACCGAAGTGACCTAGGCTCGAAGACTCTATATCTTTTACAGAGGATGATGCGCACGGGGTTCAGTATCCCCATGACGATGTCCTGGTAATAAAAATGAGGCTGAATGACTTCGAGGTAAAGCGTATCCTAGTAGATTCGGGCAGTTCAGTTTACTAAAGGACGCCTTCAATAAGCTCCATCTCCAAGAAGGCAATCTCAAGCCGACAAATACACCCTTGGTGGGCTTCAGCGGCGAAGAGGTCAGACCGCTAAGGCGAGTCTCAGTACCTGTAGAGGCCAGCATGTGGCCCAACATTGCGAGGTTCAAGCATACATTCCTGGTGGTCGTGACTCCCTCCCCGTACAACGCCATAGTAGGTCGGCCTATTACCCACGCACTTCGCACAGTGGTTTCCACCTACTACCTGGCCATGAAGTTCCCTACGGACTATGGAGTAGGGGTAGTGCGAGGCGGCCAACTCGAGTCTCGCAAGTGCTATGTCGCCGCTCTCAAGGGGAAGGCCACGCTAGTGGTTGATATCGAGCTCGAGCGACTTGTGGAATATCCCGAGGAGTGAGCTACACCAGCCGAAGAGACGACATCCCAGTCTCAAAAGAAGATCTAGCCAGAACTCTCCAGATCGGCACATCGATCGAGGAACCACTCTGTTCTCAGCTGGTAAGTTTTTTAATTGAAAATTTAGATGTATTTGCATGGTCCACGGCAATAAAATGCAACATTGCCCCAGAGCGCTGGAGGATAGTCGATAAGGAGGTTGGGAAGCTCCTTGTAGCCGATTTCATCAGGGAGGTCCATTACCCGAGTTGGGTAGCTAACCCAGTTCTGGTAAAAAAGGCCAACGTAAATGGTGCATGTGCATCGATTACACCAACCTGAATCAAGCTTGCCCGAAGGATTGTTTCCCACTCCCTAAGATCGACCGTCTAGTGGATGCAACCTCAGGGCATGAGTTGCTGAGTTTCCTGGATGCATACTTTGGATACAACCAGATCAGGATGGACACTGCCGACGAAGAAAAAATGACATTCATAACCGAGCTGGGGCTGTATTGTTATAAGGTTACCCCTTTGGGCTAAAAAATGCCAGGGTGACCTTCCAAAGGCTTGTAAACAGAATCATTGAGCCGTTGATCGGCAATAAGGTTGAATGCTATGTAGATGATATGGTCGTTAAGACCCAGTTTTCAAAATGTTTAATAAATGATTTACGATGTGTTTTTAAAGTTTTGCGCAAGTATAGCATGATACTAAACCCTAACAAGTGTGTCTTCAATGCCACCTCGGGTGAATTTCTGAGTTACATAGTCAACCGATGTGGCATTGAAGCCAACCTTGAAAAAATAAAGGCCATCCTAGATATGAGACCACCTCGTAAATTGAAGGAGTTTTAGAGGCTGAACGGTCGTATAGCCACTCAAAGCCACTTCATGTCTAAGTTGGCAGATTGTTGCCTACCTTTTTTCAAGGCAATTAAGAAAAGTAAAGACTTTGAGTGGACCGAAGAATGCCAACTCGCCTTCGACGAGCTAACAAAATACCTAGATAGTATCCCGGTTTTGATCTGACCTGAGGAGGGTGATGTTTTAAAGCTGTACCTCTTCAAGAGTGATGGGGTAGTCAGCTCGGTACTGATAAAGGAAGTAGATCGGGTCCAACGACCTATAGGACGCCGAAACAAGGTACCCGGAGATTGAGAAATTGGCGTACGTGCTGGTTATAGCAGCTCAAAAAATTCAACCATACTTCCAAGCCCACACCGTCATTGTCCTCACCAACAAGCCTCTTAGGCAAATCCTACTGAAGCCCGAGGTATCTGGTAGACTGATGAAGTGGGCCATCGAACTCAGCGAGTACGACATCCGATATGAACCTCGGACGAAAATTAAGGCCCAAGCCTTGGCCAATTTCGTTGTAGATTGTACCTTCAACACTGCCCCTAAATTGATCGAGCTCGAGCACAGAGAGGAAGCTTCAACCAGTGCAGCACCAATCCCAGTTAGAGCAAGGCTGACCTGGGACGAGGAACCCTGGATCCTCCACGTAGACGGATCATCTAATCAATATGGAAGCGGGGGTAGGCATTATTTTGTATGATCCAAGCGGGGTGAAGCTGGAGTACGCACTTTGGTTCGAGTTCGTAGCATCTAATAATGAAGCGGAGTTTGAAGCATTGATAGTCGGGCTCACTTTAGCGAATGAAGTGGAAGATAAACACATTGTCATCTGCAATGATTCCCAGCTTGTGGTCAATTAGGTCACCGGTGATTATGAAGCTCACAACCCCACCATGGCCGCTTATCTAGCCAGGGTCAGGGAAGTTCTACGCAACTTTCAGTCCTATTTCATCAGGCAGATTCCAAGATTTGAGAACATTGAGTCTGATGCCTTGTCCCAGTTAGCCAGCACAAGCAGCAACACCATGAGGACCGTGTATATAGAGAACCTACCCCAACCCAACATTCTCGGGGGGGGGGGGGGGAGGGGGAGGCAAAAGAGGTCGCTCATGTTGCACAAGCAGAGCCGAGCTAGATTGGCCCACTCGCGAGCTACCTGCTTCACGGGACCTTCCTTGCAAATTGCAATGCAGCCAGAAGGGTAGAGTGCCAGGCAGCCAAGTACGTCATGATAGACGGGCGACTGTACCAGAGATCCTTCAGGCTCTCCTATTTGCGCTGCTTGTGACCCTCAGAGGCCGAGCTCATTCTTCACGACACTCATGAAGGCTTGTGTGGTGGACACTTGGGGGGCAAGGCTCTCGCCCAGAAAGCGTTGTGGTAGGGGGTACTATTGGCCCACAATGAAGGCAAACGCACTCGAGCTTGTCAAGAAGTGTGATAAATGTCAAAGGCATGCCAGCATCCACCACCGACCTACTACCGACCTGAAGTATCTCACCAGCCCGTGGCTCTTCACATAGTGTGGAATTGATATTCTTGGCCCATTCCCGCCAGTGACAGGACAGAGGAGATTTCTGGTAGTAGTAGTGGATTACTTCACGAAGTGGGTGGAAGCGGAACCCCTAGCAACAATCACAATCTGCAGTATACAAAATTTCTTTTGGAGGAATATAGTATGCCGCTTCGGGCTACCTCAGGTGCTTATCTCTGACAAAGGTAAGCAGTTTGAAGATATCAAGTTCCAGAGTTGGTGCATCAAGATGGGGATACAATAGAACTTTGCTTTGGTGGCACACCATCAGGCAAATGGGCAAGCAGAAGTCACAAATAGAGCTATACTCCGTGGACTAAAGGCCCGTTTAGCCGCCTCCGCCACCTCGGGTGTAAGGTCAGACATAAAGACGACTCTAAAGTCAAGATCGGGGAATTTCTACCGCCTTAGATACTTGCACAGCTTGAAGCCAGAACGATAGGAGCTCGATCCATATTCGACCTGGAGATCGTGGAACTTTGAGGATTCCTTGAAGCGGTCAATGGCATAGCTTCTTTCTTCAGCTCGCGCCTCTTGGATGGTGGTCTCGAAGATCTCAGCTCGCTCTTGGATCATTGCTTCAAGATTCTCAACCTCTAGTTGATGCTTCGCCTTCTCCTCGGTCATTGCTGAGATCAGCTCCTGTTGCTTCGCCTTCTCCTCGGTCATGGCCATGATCAGCTCCTATTGCTTAACCTTCTTCTCGGTCATGGCCATGATCAGAACCTACTGGCTCCGAACACCCTTCTTGGCCTAAAGAACCTCGCCCCAAGCTATGTCCAGCTCGCAGTAAAGTTTTTGTGCCTTCTCCTCAGCTTTCGGAGCTCTCTTCAGGCAAACCTTGGGCTGGTAGACCAACGAATGAATGGTGGAGGTCACCTAGTAAAGAAAACCGAGGTAAGTACGTTTGAAAGTTTGACAAGGAAATAAAATGTAAAGTAAGATACCTACCACCATGCAGTAGCTGGCAGTCCGACCTCCGAGCTGGCTTGTAGGCATATCAGCCCATTCCGCGACCTCGGAAGGAAAGACGACACCCTTGCTCTTGAGCAGTTCGAGCTGAGGGGTCATTATGCTTTCTTTGAGGGACTTAGACTCGGGCGCGGAAGTGCTCTCCGGCTCATGAGGCTGAAGGTATTCCTCCTGGTCCTCGTCCAAGTCCACTATAAGGGGTTGAGGGTGGACCTCCTCCTCGGGGAACCCGGTAGAGATCAGCTCCGAAGCAAGGACTTCGGATGGGGCAGGGGCAGAAGGATCGGCCTCCGTGCGAGATTTCTTCAAAGCCTTCCTCTTCTTCCCTCTCTGAAAGCTCTTGAGAAGGTCCTTTGCATCGACCTCCGGCATGGTAACTGCAAAAGTAGGAAAAAGGGTTATCCGCGAACTAAAGAAACCTTAAAGGAAAAACCGAGGTGGAGACCTACCAGGAGGGCTCAGCCCAACTCACACAAGCTTCTCCTCGGCCAAGAAATCTTTCATCTCTAGGCCAAGGTCCCTCCAAGAGTTGATAACTGCCCTAATCTCCGCATCTAAACTCACCTCGGGATCCTTGATGGCCACCCTCCAATGAGTTGGAAAAGACCATCCCTCAGGATTTCAGACAAGGAAGTACCTCCTCTTCCAAGCCGGAACCTTGTTCGGCCTTCCGAACAGGATTTTAAACCCAGGCGGAGGAGAGATGTAGTAACTTTGTCAGACGTCCCCGCGCAGACAAGCGGAATTCTTTTTTATCAAATAGATCGAACTGAAGATGTCTAAGGACAAAGGCCGGTTGTACTCATGGAATAGGGAGGTGGTGCCTACTATGTTCCCGATAGAGTTCGGGTGTAGTTGGTCGATGGTGATGTTAACAAACTTGACTATCTCTATAATGAAGGGGCGGAGCGGGAAGCGTAGCCCGACAGCGAGCTGCTCCTCAAAAACCGCGAGCTCATAAGGATCGTGAGCACAAGGATACTGACCTAGAGGAACACTAAAGACTATGCTGCCGAGAAGACGATAGCGAGCTACTAAATACATTAACCTATCCGAGGTCAAGATAGAAGGACTAAAGTCGTCCGGATCTTGACCCTGGGAAGAAGATGGGACCTCCGTCCTAGAGGTCGGTCCCTCCTCCCGAGCCTCGGGCTCGCCAGGCTGAGATTCCCCAACTTCAGGTAGAGAAGTTCCCTCTAAAAATCAAAGAGGGGAGTCGCCTGACGACGAGCTGACCTCCCCAACAGGGGCCGCAGACTGCACCTCGGCGCCCTCGACCTCGCTAGAGTCACCTAAGAGCCTATCTATACTAGAGCTAGACATGATTAAAAAATAAAGGAGAACAAACTAAGGAAAACACGAACTCGCCAAGAGAAGGAGGACTTCGAAATACAAAGAAAGAGCGAGCTGAAAGACTCCGACGTGACCTCGGGAGAGCTGAATCACAGAATTTTTGGCGAAGAAGAGGGGTCCCTCAGCCCCCTATTTATAGTTCATTGTGAGGCGATTAACGACTGAGATTTGCTTGATCCAACGGCTCTCATGAAAACCGGTTGCATGATGCCCGAGGACGAAATCGGTTGAGCGTGATGTTCGCGCGTACACCCAACGCGACCTGGGCTACGGCTGGTGAAATCGGAGGTTCAAACAGGTCTGACCCATTGATTCGCTCGACAGATCGCCTAGACCTCATGCCAAATCCACCTGGACTCTTCATGAACTCGTCGCACCGGGTCGGGACCCCTGGCACGAGGAGTGGGGGGACAATTGATGAAGGACGATTTGGCCTGGCCTAGTAACAGGGGGATACGTGGACACGGCCTAACTAATAAGATGACAGCTCAGCCCAACGTGCCAAGTTCGCAACATATCGAGCTCGGATAATCGAACCACCTCGGGACGAGTTCACTTCGGTGTAAGGTCGTATCAAGACCACCTTGGTCCCAAGGCACTTCGGCGTTTGCCCCTGGTCAGATCTAAAGAGCAGTAGCTCGGGTAATATTGACAAACCACTACATGGCAACCCCGAAAATCTCACCATCAGTTTCTGAGCCTCGCGGGATCACGCCTATAATGGTAAGCCTTATCTCCCTCTCGACCGGTTTGGGCAGGCTTGATAAAACCCTATAAGTTATTCCCCATTATTGTGGAAACGGATCTCATCGTGATGAGGATCCCGGAACTGCTCTGCGAAACCCGGGAGGACTCCATTATATAAAGACTCCACCCCCCGGGGGTGCAAGGTATGCATGATTTTCCTACTCTCAAGCTCTATACTTTCAAAGCAATTTCTCTGATATCCTTGCAGGTTCAGGCCGCTGTTCGTCTGGAAGCCAAATCACCTCCAGCTGGGAGCAGCTAGATCGCGCTACATCATCTTCCATACTTGTATGTTCTCATTCATGAGAGATGAATGTTACTCTGTTACTTGGGTTTAGAGAATCTAGTCCTGTTCATGGCCAAGTCGGGCTAGGCTTTGCCTCCTTATAAATAGAAAATTACTACACTCGAGCCCGAGCTCGACATGATTATCAAGCCTTGATCTTGAGCTCAAGCTTAAAGCGTGACTTTGATAGGTATTTTATAACCTTTTAATTATATATTATTAATACTATATTATATATTATATTATATTTTATACATTTAATATACGTAATACTTTTTTGATATTAACTTTATTATTATATAATATATATTATATATTTTTAATATATATATTATATTTATATTATATATTTAATATTATTGGGCTGAACTCAGGCTTATTTAGGAAAGACCGAGCCTGGCCTAAAAAATAGTTGGGCCTGCTTTTTAGAATCCGAACCCGTGGGCTTAAAATTTTGTCCAAACCCGATTTAAGACGGACCGAGCTGGGCCAGGGCAGCCCGTTCAGCTACCGGGCCCATAAACAGGTCTAATCTAGATATCAGGCTGACGTGGTGTATTTTTTCCCGGTATTCTCCGGTTCCCATAGAGGATCCGGATTCCAGAGTCCATGCCCAATTGGCATTAATAGGGACCCACCACCTGTATGCATACACGCTTACTTTCTTGGAGGATAGTAAGCCAATCAGAAAATACCACGTTATCATGAGGGGTTGGACTTGAACCACGTATAGGGAGCTGCGTGGTATATGCAAGTTTCCCACTGTTAGTAGAACTGTAGAGCATTGGAATTCTTCACTCACTATTATTCCACTAAGACTAAAGGCTCAATCCAGCATCCCGTGCTGGTTGGTGAACCGAGTTTGAAGCCTGTCTTTCATTCAAAAAAGAAAACCCAACAGACAGAACACAAAGAAAACGAGAGGAATAAACCTCAACTAAGGTACGAAAGCCTTTCCACCGTTTCTTCCTTTTCTTGTTGTTCATATGATGAATATTCTTTCAACTTTCTATACCTGCCAATTACATGTTTGATGAAATGCCTCAAACAATTTTGAATCCTTCTTCGTGTATAATCACCATGCTTCTTGTACAGAAAATATTTTATCTACCTATGAATTGATACCATTGATGTATTGTCTTGGTTGAATGTGGCAACATCACCACTGGGTCCACTACCTGGCCAAGCGTTAAGCTCATATGGTTGTTCATGGAGTAACTAGACCATGGTTTAACTGGCTTTGAACACGACGTAACAGGTAGTTGCTTCTTTATATGTGTAGATAATAATGGAATCAATTCCCAAGCAAGATAAACATGTGGAGGACGAAGTAGAGTATCTCTTACTTGATCTTGATGCTGTTTCCGCACAAGTTGAAATCCCGCCTAATGCACCATATGTTCTATCAGTATGTATATATATTACAGTGTTCGTGAATTCTGCAATTTTCTTCTGCTATTTCTTTTTTTTTTTGTTGTGATTGTACAATTATCTCATATTATTAATATTTAAAATGTAATTACCTTTTCAACCATGTATGTGAATTTTCTTGCAAAAATTTTTAAAATTACTATTTTTTATTCAGAGCTAATAGCCCAGTATTTGTTTTGGCAGAGTAACCTTAGTCCCTATCTCTTAACTGTTGTTTACATAGATTCAAGGGTCTATGTTTCCATGATTTACCGGTACTTAAGCTATGACAGTGTTAGGTACTAAAATATTCTGGGTAAATTTTTGACCATTGTAACTTGATATAGCAAGTTGCTTTTTTATTTGCTTTAAAGAGAAATATATGGAGAAGGATACAATATAGTTGGTTTTAAGAATCTCTAATGTCTGTAATTTGTATTTGATCAGATTTTTCAATGATCCTTAAATTGTCCTTCCTGCTTCAGCATATAGGTATATGCATTGGATTAGATGATAAGAAAACTTTCCTCTTTCCTCTTGCTATGGATGCGAAGGAGATCCTGCTCTAGTTGATATTTAATAAATTCCAACTGTCTACATCATATACCTTTTCTACCTTTTTTCCATTTTCTCAATTGTGTTAATTCAGATTGTCCAAAAGTACAATAGGCAATAATGGTTGGGATGGTCCAGCTTTTTGTGTTTTATTCTGTTCTAATATTTTATGGAGTTCTCCTTTGTCAGGTACATAGTGGTGGGTTCTGACTTCTGAGTCTGACTCACGCTGCATATGTAACATGCACACTACATGTTGATTAGCTTCTTCCTTTCATCTTCCCATATCAATGTTTATCCATCATCACTGTTCCATAAAATGGGTTTTCTGCTGGACTCATCAGTCTGAGCTCAAAATTGTGTCATGAAATTTCTTTGTTATCCTTATCCTACTTTCATGTTGGATAACATGTACCTTATGATTTATGTAGGGTTTGGACACGCTGAACCCAGTTTTGGTCATAGGTGACAAACTGAAGCTGGTAAGTTATCAATTGGTGAAACCCCTATTTTTAATTTGAGGCAGAGATCATCCAAAAGTAATTTCATTGCAGTTGCATATACTTCATGCATTGATGGTCCAATGCAGGACATCATATGCAAATGTGCAGGTAGGTTTTGCACATATGGCCTATTTAGGATAATTGCTAGTCAGTGATTTTTACATGTTACAAAGCAAAATGTACATGAAAGGATGCATAGTGACTTGTAAATATGGACAAGCATTTCCTCGGCCAAAAAAAAAAAAAAAAACTAATTGGGAAGAATGCATCTAATCTGAACCTGCATTCTCCCAAGGGTTCCCTATAAGTACATGTATCAAGCACTATAGACCACTTCACATTGAGACTTGCTTTCTATTGTTATATATTTGGTTGAAGTTGCTGATTTTTCTCCCTCCCATTCCCCCGAACATACAAACACACATAGACAGGTACATGCAAGAATGCTGTATACAATTGACAGAGGTTTTGTTAACAGTTTGTGCTTCTCATTATCCAATCATATACATGCCATCATATTCCAGTGGTTCTGGATCCAGAAATTGCATGTTTAACTAGATTATCCCCTAAAGTAACTGCTTAACGTAATCCTGTCCTAATTATCCCTTATATGAACTTTGTTTTCATCCACCTTTCTAGTCTATTGCTCTTACAGAATCAAATAAGTGGATATTAAGATAGTGTAGGTCATGAGTCCTTGACCTTTGCACATAACTAAATTTATGGAAGACAATACTTTGACAGTTGGGTTCTGGTAGTTAGTTACTAATAGTTTTGAATTCCACTATTTCTTAAGATACTAGAAATGCTCATTAAATATATCCATTCCTTAGCTGTGATAGGATATCAAATTTTTACTCTTTCAAGTAGATCTTTATAAATCTGAACTTGTTTTATTTTGTTGAAAATGGAAAAATCTGTCCATTTCTTTTTTGTAATTTTAATATTGTTTTCGTATCAGAGTTGTTTTTCTTTTTTTGAAATTTAACCAACCTTAGAAATAGAAAGATTGGATGATATTTGCCTTAGAATAAGATTATACATTTTATTCGTTAATAATTTTTACATCCATCGTTCTAGTACTATAATTTGAGCACTAATAATTTAACAGTGGATATGGCTTTAAATAGAATGGATTGGCGAAACAGGATTCATGTAGCTGACCCCCATATAGTTGGGATAAGGCATGGATGATGATGATGATGGTTGTTCTAGTACTAGCTTTGTTAAACCCTAAACCAATATATATGAATTCTGAAAGTCTTGAAGCACTTCAATAACAGTAATTTGCTTAATGACATGTTTAATTCATATTGATTGTTCTTATCTCCCTAATAACTAAAAGGGAGAAAACTGAAAGGAAAAAAGTATGTCCCACTGATGTTCTTATTTTGTTGCAGATAGGTGAGTATGAAGAAACAATAGGAACTTGTATTGTTTTCTCTGAAAGTGGTGAGTCACATTCCTTTTCCAGTTTCTGCAATAGCAGTAGAATTTAATTTCTACAATTTCTTGCAATACTTGCCCATTCCATCATATGAATTAATGCTGAGAATACCAGATAGAAGGTATTGGGACTTGAATAATATAAGAGAAACATCATTGATCTTCCAAGAGAGGTAGTATATTGAAATTAGCAAAGTTTGAACTGACATAATGAACCACCTTGACCCTGGTACCGAACCTTTAAAGCTTTTTCGGCCTTCCAACCAGTCTTTGGATTACATCTGTCAGGTGACAATTTGCTACTGCAAAACAAGTGCAACAATTGATAGTTGCCTTTTGGAGTATTTGGGGGGGTAGACTGGATACAAGTAGCTGCTCTCAGAATTGGACCCGTATTCTCATGCTTGTCAACTTGAGGTTTTACCATTTGACTAAGCAATGTCCCCCTTAAATACCCAAAGACTCTACCTAGAAGTCTGGTATGAGCTGCATCCAATAACTTGAACAAAGCCAGTTATATAAGAGAAATCTATAGTGCTACTTCAAGACTACATTCTTTTACGGTGCTGCATAGAGTTTTGGCTAGTCTAACTCTAGGTATATTATCTTGGCAGATATTGCTCCTGTGCTTCATGAGGAGACAGGGCCATCTGAAGAAAACCTTTTCATGGGAAAATGCATTGAAAATCCAAATCAAGGCCCGGCGAAGCAAGTCAAGCCTGTTGCTTCCCTGCATAAAATTCTCAAGTTTAGGTTATCACCCGATGTTGACATTCAAGCACCAAAGTTGACTGATTCCAACTTGTAGACTTACATTGACAGCTTCATGTGAATCTCATCCCTGAACAAAGTAAACAGAATCTCTCAACACCATCACCTATAGATGATCATATGATGAGTTGATGACAAACCGTATTTCTTTGTTGAGTTGCAAGTGAGATGCCTCTTGATTATATAGTTGTTAATTGTTGGGGCCAATCCCTCTCGAAATCCTCATGCTCCTTATTTAGCAAAGACCATCCTCGGTATATCAGTCCCAAAGGTTGAGGTAATGGTTAAAGGGCAGTCCAGTGCATGAGGCTCCCACCAATGGGGGGTCTGGGGAGGGATAGATGTACAGTTGTACACAAGTCGCGAAAGAACAAATTTCAAATAACTGGATTACGGACTAGGACAAAAAGTGTATCTGAAAAAAGCAAATATTAAATATACCTGGTGTATATATATATATATAGTTTTTTTTTACTCCAAGCCCCCCATCCCCCAACCCAGGTGCAGGCGGGATTAGATCGCAAGTCTCTGCTACTATCAGCAGGAACCCTTACCAACTATCCGGTTAGCACCTTGCCAAATATACATGGTATTTGCATCTCCATTTCTTGTTTTTAATTCTCTGTTTGTTTGCAGTGCAAATTTGAACTGGATACAAATTTTGCACCCAGTTTGGTTTTGCACCTGTTTATTATAATTATAATTTGCACCCCTATCTGATGCAAAATTTGTTCCTTGTCTCATTTTCAATGTAAATTTTGCACCTGAGAAACTGATGTAAGATTTACACCACCTTCCTACCCCAATTCTCTTCTCATATAGAGTACTACATTTTCTTGCTTCCTACCTCACTTCCAAACAAATAAATTCTCTAAGCTCCTTTCATTTAAGGTTCTCACATACAAAGAAGATAAGCAAAATCTGTTATGTTATTTCTCACATACAAATAAGATAGCCAAATCTGAGGCAAAAGTAAATCAAATTTTATATTCAGCTTAATTTCACTCCCATACATTTACATAAATGCAAATGAAATTTGCACCACTAAGGCACTAACAAATACTGGGCCTAGTTTTTGGAGAACGTACTTATTTCCTGCCTACAAGGAAAATCTTTTTCACCAAATAAATAAAACATAAAGATAAAGTTGAATTAAAATATCAAGAGGAGTTACTTTTTTTTTTTTTTGCTAAAAAGAGAGTTGATTACTAAAACACAATATTTTAAAAACTGATCTGGAAGCCAAACTGTTTTTGCATTTGGGTCGTGAGTCACTGGTTCGACCAACCGGGTTGAATAATTCAGATCGTGCCATGTTAGCACACACACACACACACATATATATATATATATATATAATATATAATTTATAAATGTGTTTTAGATATGTTATATGTATTATTTTATATTTAATTTGTGTTTTTTTAATTCAATTTTTAATTTTTATTTATAAAAAAATATTAAAAATTGTAATTTAAGGCCAAAAAAGTTTTTTTTTTCGAAAAAGTGGGGCAAGGCTTCTATGGCTCATTGGGACACATAGATCTTGAAAAGTTACCTAAAATAAAAAAAAAAACCCTAGTTGGACATTGAAATGCAAAGTTATGGCCTCCGAAAGTTTTGCATGCATTGAGTGTATAACCTACAACCTAGTCATCAGGTCAAACGGTTCTTGACCAAATCAATGGTTTTTAATTATTTAATAGGTCTTGATTGAATCGGACCCAAATTCCTAGCCAGGTGATAGTTCGAACGATTTGACCGATCGGGTCAACAACGGGTTGAAAACATTGCTAAAACAAATGATTGATACAATTAGGAGGATTTTATTTCAAGCATTTCCTTACTTTTCCTTCAAACCAAACACAACATAAAACAAATGCTGAGGGACCATTTAGCAAGTCTTTTCGAAAAGATATTCTAGTAGTTCTGATGGTTAAAAGACATAATGAGCTTTCGCATTAAGATTTGAACAGCTTGAAACCCGTTTGGTTAAGACATATCTTTCCACGCAAAGATAAAAATAAAATAAAATAAAATAAACGCAATCCATTTGGATTTGGAGCTTCCCGAAATAAAAGACCTTCCCCCAAGAGATGACAATCATGGACGATAGACTTGAGTTTCCACGGGTCATCCTCACACGATTCTTCACTAAGCTCACCGGTCACCACCATTTAGCAGTCTAGAGTCCAGTTCAGAGAATGTAATTGGTGGATTCATCGAGGTATCGTCCCCTCTACAAGGGCAACGGTGCAGTTTAGTCGTGATTCTCTTTTTATTTCTGGAAGGTTATTCCTGGAAGTCTCACAATACTCTGTCTTTTTAGAACCCAACTAACTTGAAATTAGGAGCATTTTAGTCGTGATTCTCAACAAGTGTATTGGATACTTAACCCTTCCCTTAAGAAATATGAATTAAGAAGCCTATTGGGTAACTTGCTTCATAAAGATCCTGGTTTTTATCATGTACCTATTGAATGCCCGATGCTTGCAAAGGGGATGACTGTAATTGTAAAACAAAAGCAGATCAACAATGACATTGGCATCATTCTTCTACAATATACTTTATTTAAATATGATTAATTTATGGTTTTGAAAGGAGCAAATGCTGCATTGCAGATGCAGACAAGTAACAGATCTCACGCAACTCAAGTTAGATAATTCCATAGCAAATTGTGCTTCAAAGATTCAATAAAGAAACGAGAAGAAAAAATAAGCACAAGATGGCATTTCGTCAATTGCAGCTTATTCCACATGTACTTTATTCTTTGTCTAGTTCCCTGTCCTTTGTTATCAGGAAACAGTTGGAGCAATGCAGGAGATTCCATGCCATGTTGTCTTCCTTTTCTTCCAATTCAACTTTTTTTTTTCTTTACATTTTCCTTTCAATAATGCTTCTTCTTTAACATACAACTTTCTTTTCAGTTTGTACAACTGTTTATAAATGGATAATGAACTTGGTTCACATCTTTGTTCTAAATTTTCCCATCATCTAACTACCTTCTTCATTGTCAGTGGCTGCCTTGACTTTACTAGGATGTATGCATCTATGTGAATTTAAAGGTGCAGAGGAAGGCTTCAGCATTCTTGAGTGAGCGCCTGTGTGGCTTGGCGTCAAACCTTGTCCTTCTGACAATAAAATCAATTGCAGCCTCAGTACTCAAACCTGACATGATTGGCCACCTCTGCCTCCGAGCAAGGGTATCTTCTAGCAAACTTCTCCCTAGGATTTTTATCATGCAATTTGAAGAATCAGCATCATAATCACCAGAAACAAACTGAAGTTATAGGAGGGTGGGATTATGTAGTGGAAGAAATGCTGTTTAAAATAAACTATTTCAGATATGGCTATATGAGAGTGAGTCTGATGAACTGGAAAATAGTAGTTCACCTTCCTCCTCCTGAACTTTTGATAGGTTAAGACTAAGTTAAATAGTGTTACAAATTGCAAGTTGTACATCCAAGAGCAATGGCAAGATTTCAACCCAATGTAGGGTTGAAAAAATCAATTCAACTTCTATTGATATCTGTTTGTTTTTCTGTAGGAGCAGAGGAAATTTTCCATCTGTAAAAATTTCATTTATATTTTCAGCGATTTTCTGGCCAAAGATTTGTTAACAAATGCAACCTCAAGAAAATGTCATTCCTGGGGGAACCACTTTTGAGATCTATGAGATGGGGCACAAGGAGTTGTGGCCACTGGGTCCCTACACTCTTCTAGGTTTGCCATTCATAGTTTGACTATTTGTTTTAAATCACCTTTACTTTTATATATTCAGACCATATGCAACGTTATTGGTTAATCAATTGAGTTGTAAAATACGTGCTCAAGAATTCCAAGTCTAATTTTGAGAGACATGAACTGAGCCAATTATTATTAGGTGGCCAATATTTTTTTCCAGAATCTAAAATCTAGCTTTTGAACTGAGTTCCTTCTAACCTGAACAATATTTTCCTCATGTTTGGCCATGTTTGCAAACGTACAAGAGAGGTCTTAACAACTGAAGATTCCATTGCTACATGAATCACCATTCCCTCATTGGTCTTCTTCAAAAGCACACAAGACAGTTAACACCATAAAAGTGAAGATTCAATCTGCAAGAACCCATGATCGGAAACTCAGCCAATTCACTGCCACCAGAATGTATCAGATTTTAGGTGCTTGATGCCAGCATCAACTGCATCTGTGATGCTGGAATTGAGATTTCAAGAGGTTAGTTTATCTAGAATCTTAAAGCCAAGTGGAGATCCTACACCCTTCTATTTCTTTAACAGATAGTCAGACATTTATAAGTTCGACAAACTCTAATGTCAATTTACACTGGTACATGTAAAAATATAAAAGAATAATTTGCCTGTCTATTAATTGCTTATGCATTTTGTTTGACATGGATGAAAGCTGCATACATATTTGGGGGCCTCTATCTAATGCTTATACGACGATGTCATGTGGGAGAAATATTTCACTAAGATCATCTTATTTACCACTTCTTGTATTACTTTAGCTGTTTAGATGTCAACAGATAGATGCATTATAGAGACAGCTGCTAGCATTACACTTTGACTTCCAGCTGATAAGCTAAAATTTTGCAATGCAGAGCCTTTCTTGGAATAGCTGCCTAAAATTTGGTAACTGTGGCCTGAATTTATGTGAATGCAGCTGCTCTACAAATTTAGATCATATCAGGCAAGCTTGTCATTTAAAGCCTTAGCTTGCATTTGGGATATGTCCTTTCTCCAGAACCCCCAAGCTAGCAGCCATTGTACCTTGACTAGAGACCTTCCAAGCGAGTTAAGGCACTTTCTCTTGACCTACTCTCATTAATGAGTTTTGATTCATGACCGGTAAGAATAAGAATTTTCTGATTAGATCATGGATGCAAGATAAAAAGTATACACGCATGGCTCTAAAAAGTCCAGACATCTTCTATGAAACATATATCGAGAATATTAGTACAACTGAAGGGAGAGAGAATATACCTCCAAGAAGAAGCTTGGTCGATCTAATGAAGAACCGGTGAGAACATCAAAGGGCCTAATTAAAATGCTTCCTCATGCAGATGAGCTTAATACGAATCAATCTGTTGTGGTGAAGATCTCTTACACAAGGAGCCGAATACAGTCTTGACAATCCGATCAAAGCATTACATAAAAAAGGAAAATGAAATAATGGGGCCATGAGGGGAAGAAGATTCCATCACATGCTTCTAAAATTGATGATGTAGCAAAAAGGGAAACATGATCTGATCACTGATATGAAGAAGTAAAGTAATTCAAAACACAAACAAAAGATATTATTCATTATCTACGGACGATGAGAAAGGAAAAGGGCTAGGATTATCAATAAAGAAGAACGTCCTTGACAAATGAAAATTCAAGATGAAAGAAAAAAAACAACTTAAATACAAATGTTTGACCTCCACCACTTTAGATTCCGAATTTTAACCAAAACAGATGGACCAAAGTCCAAAATCGAAGAAGTGGGTGGAAAGCGGAACAGAAGCAGATGCAGGGAAGCGACGTTGGTTCTTCGAGCTCTCTCTTATTTCAAATAGAAAGCAGACGCAGAGATAAAAGAAAAAGAGATTTCACGAAGCTGGTATATATCTTCCCGTTAATGGAGGGAGCCGAAGATATCTGAATGTGGATATGGATAGAAAAAAAAAAAGGAGGAGTGGGATAGAATTCAAAAGCGGAAGAATCGGGGAGAGATAACTGGGCAGTTTCCTTTCGTTGATGGGTTTTCTATTTCGATGCTTAAAAACTAAAAGCTAACAGCTCAGTCAAGCAGAACGAAAGAGAGAGCAACTATGGTTACCGGCCACCGGCGAGAGAACCGTCTCTTACTCTCTTTAAGTGATTGTCTCTGTTACAATCATTGCCGTTCCCGCGCAAGATCGTTCCCGTCTACCATGCGCGTGAGAGTGGAAGGCGGAGATCAATACAGGCTGCTAGTTGGATCAGAATCTCTTTATTAACTTTCCACCAAAAGAATCCCTCTTTTCACAGACAAGCTATTGGTCTTGAATGCAGCGATCGTGGTTAACGATTGGACGGTCCAGATGAATGATGACCTTTAAGGCTTCAGTCCTATTTGTTTTCGGCAGTCGCCATTCGCCAACCTGGATGGATCGATGGACCGAGTGCAATAGATCCGGTCCATCCGGATCGATATGATAATCGTTAAAAATTGATGTTTAAGAGCTCGACCAGACCAAATTAGCCCAACTGGGTCGAACTGAAACAGGATCCTCGTGTCGATTCAATTTTGATACTGACTTGATTGAGAAGAGCCAAACAGGAAACAAAAGCAAATATAACCGTCCACCCATGGAAAACAACATAGACAATCTAATTCTTATCCACATATCATCAAACATGTTTCGTACTTGTTTGTATGTTGTCATTGATGAAGCCCGCCGCTCCTACCTGAGTTGTGCAGGTGTAGCGTCTGCATAGCAAATCCTAACTCGTCCAATTCTAGCATGAACCTTCGGTGCTAATTTCCCCACCACAAGCACAAGGTTATATTTGCAGTGCAATCTGACTAATGCAAACTTTGTAAATTTTGCATTTCAACACTATAGACAGCCAAAGTTTCTCTACAGAAACGGTGCGGAAGGCATTGGCTGTACGAATTGGAAGATGGCGTGGCAAAGTAATTTTTTGGAATTCACTTTCGCTCATTCAACAACGGACGAAAGCATCCGTCCCAAGATTTTTATTGGGCCAGCTGGATCTATTAATCCACGTCAGAATTGCTTGTTCTAATGCGTTTAAATGAGAAACGATTGGTTACGGCGTTTGTCTAACGACGTCAGGTTAGATATAATTTGAATAACTCCAACTATTTTCAACTTTTATACTTACATACATCTATATCTATTTGGGTTTGAGTTTTTTTTCCCAAAATCAAAAAACAGAGAGAAGAGAGAAGAGAGAAGAGGGAGGCCAAACTTACTCCTCCCCATCACCATTGCAGAGCACATGAAAAGCACAACCATTTCCATAATACGAACCGGTTAGCTTTTATTTTTCACTCTGGTTTCTGTTACGCCAATAAACCTTTTCATTTCCGCCAATAACCCCTTTGTTTCTATTATTAGAACAAGTTAGCTTTAAGCCTTTAAACAAAAAATCTTCTTTGTTCTGCGGATAACTTCATCAATGACTAGGTTTAATCTTTAACAATGAATTGTTCGTTTGCCGATAACTTCATCTATAACTTACAGAAAACAACTTTGTTTTTAATGCATGAAACTATTTGTTTGTATCTCACCAATATATAAAGAAAAAGACAAGGGTAATATTTAGCTTGTTAACCAGTTTGTATTACGGAAATGGTTGTGCTTCCTTTATTGTTTTATGCAATGGTGAGACAAAGGATATATTGGCATAACAGAAACCAATTCGTATTATGAAAATGATTGTGCTTTTCATGTGCTCTGCAATGGTGGTAGGCAGGAGTAAGGTCGTTGTGGGCAGTTCACTTATTCACGCCTATGCTTTGGTTTTTTACATTTTAGTAAAAATAAATTAGTATGCAATTATTAATTTATCCATTCTCATGGTAACATGGCGTTTTCAGAAATTCTCTCAATAGCATAGGCTGTTGGCCCCCAACAGCTAAAGTTTTTCTTTCATAATAAAACTACGTCATTCATGTTATAATGAAAAGCTAAAGTTTTTCACTCATCCAACAATGGAGAGGTTAGGATTTTCTTGAACATGAGAGACGTGATTCTATTTGTACCGTGTAAACGAGCAAAAGTTTATTTGGATTCGACGGAAAGAGATCATATCTGAAAAAATTGTGATCAATTAAATGGTATGATAAACGTCTTAACTAATCAGATGATATATTTATTAAAATTCACAGGTGGACTTTGATTGGTCAAGGCTTTTTTGACATCATAAAATTTTCCTTTTTTTAATAAGAACTAGTAAGTGTGCATGATAATTCTCGATGATGATTACGATAGTAATAATATATCCAGAATTGTTTATAAAAATGTATTTTTTATTTTTTATTATTTATTATATGTACATGCAAAATTCAAATCTAATTACATAAACACTTTATCCAAATATGTGATAATTGCATCAAGTTGTAAAATATCAAGTATCATTGATAGGCTTACCTATTTGATTAGATTTTTTTTTGTAATATTTTATTTTTTTGTTCATTTATCAAAGAAATGTAAGATTTAAAAAGAGAGAAATGAGGTGAAAAGTACTAGTTCAATTAAACCTCACAATTAAATAGGGACTAAATTCAAAAATGAGAATTTTAGTCAAAAGAAAGTTCCATAATTTTATTCATATTTTTAATAGTAGTATAAATATAGAATAATAGAGGTGTTCAATTTTTTTTATAATTTTTTTGATGTTTATCTGTAAAAATAATTTTGATATGTCACACTTACTTTTGTTTAATATGATAATTATATAATATTATACATGTGCTTGAATGTTTTTTTTGCAAAATTTATCTTTTTTATTTTTATTTATATATTTTTAAAATTTTTATTATTTATTTATGACATTAAATGTTAACACATGTGACCCAAAAGTTGAATTATTGATCTTTACCAAACAGTAAAATAATTTCATTTTTGGTTAGTTATAAATTATGTATTTCATTTTCATTATCAATAAAAATAATTCTTACTTATTATACCTTTTTTTTTCATTTGATTAATAAAAATATCATGTGTGTTTAATTTTTTCTACATTTTTGTAATTTTTTATATTTATTTCTATTTTAAAAATTTTATTACCTAACTATGATTTTATAGGTTGATCAATTTGATTTATATAGTTGAATTACTTAACCACCACTCGAACAAAGAAGGGTTTTGTTTTTGAGTTAGTTTTAAAATATATGGATTTGTATTGTTAAAAATATTGATATAGATCTAATTAGTAGTACTTATTAGTAAAAATATTGGCATAGACCTAATTAGTAGAATTTATTAGTAACAATTGAAGTTAGATTTTCAACCCTTACTATTAGAGATAGACTTAATACACAAATATGGACATTTTATATTTAGGATTTAATTTGAAAAGAGTGCAAATAAAAAAATCTATAATGCAAACACATGGTTAAAAAATACCTGTTTATTGCATTGTGCATAATTGTATTTGTACTCTTCTCAAATTATGCCATGTTTGGTTATGGTATTTGATGATGATCAATCTATGTTGGTCCTTGTTGGACTAATGATTTGAGTGTAAGTGAGTAGGTCGGAAGGTCAGGTTTGTAAAGTAATATACGTCAGAGACCCTCGGGGAGTGGATGAGAGAGAGTTGAGGGCTAAGATCAGAGAAGAGAATGAGAGCTTATGTGAGCATACCATTAAAGGGTGAGGATCTGGCCCTGAGTTGGGTCAAAACACGCCCAATATACTCGAAATAACGGGCCTCAAGCATCGAAATCTGGGGGATACTTTGGAATGAATGGTCACCAGGTTGACCTCTCATCGTTTCCCCAAGAAATGGGGGAAGCCAGGGTAAACATGTGCCCTCCACATATCTCGAGATCATTAAGTGGCTCAAATGGACCAAGGTACGTATGCCACATAGGTCTGACTCTACAAGGTCAGATAGCTCACCAGGTCGCATAAGCGGCATAAACCGATCTGCTGAGTAGCAATCTTCCGAGGTCCTGCCATGTAAGATGCCAAGGTGGCTCAAGGTGGTTCTAGGTGTCCACGTGGCAGCAAATAACTGGTAGGTCACTTTACCCCTCATCAGTATCAAGAAGGATTCAGTGTAAATATACATCGTGGGTTGAATTTGCAAGTGTTTGGATTGACAATATTTTTCTATGGACATAGGGTGGAAATTTGCATTTTCTGACAGCTTTTCATCGTAAATGAGAGCAAAGTTTTTATCCAAAATTGGATACAAACTTTGCATTCAAGCTGAAACTAGGGGCACCCCACAACGTACATCCCCGCCGGCCGTGTATTGGGAACGGATGTGAACTCCTATTTTCTAAGAGTGCATTTTCTATAAACCAAAAAAAAAAAAAAAAAGAAAGAAAACTGAGATATATTAAGTAGAACTAGGAGAATAACATAAAGCCAGCGATATTAAATTTACAGGCGTTATACACGAGATAATGGGCAGCAGTATTATCATTCCTACTTATATGGCTAATACATATATACCTGAAAAAACATATTAACTTCTCGGTTTTGTCCTTGAGGTGCTTTGTCTCCCGTCAGCATCCATGTCCTGATTTACTATATTCACACTATTTGCTGCACCTTCTTTGTTGTTGCTTTGTTGGTGGAACCCTTTGCCATTCTTCTTACATCAATGAATTCCCTTCTTTCAAATTTGTTCACGGTGACAATCCATCTTTTATCATTTTTTTGAAGAAGAACTTATCCTCTCAACTATTTGAACATTTTTAGAGCTTTAAATTTCATATCTCCTAGACTTTGTGATTGCATCATCTTCATTCTCCAGTGGCAACAATAAGCTAATGGACCTGATGGGGCCGTGTCCCAGCCCGGTCGAACTGCCACGTTGACACTGATATGGCAAAGGAGCTGGCCATGAGTGCGGCCAGATCTACAGCGTGAGGCATCATTAATTCCACATCAGAAGTAATGACTATATGTGAACCTCAGACCGAGAAGGGCACATGGCGAATGATGAGCTCTCTGCATGGCCTCCCACGACAAGGAGCACGAAACTGCCCCAAGACCTTGGGCGAAGGCCATCCTGACGCATGACATACTTCCCGAAAATGGGTATGACACATAATGAGGTATCCTTTCTTTTGTTTCCACTCTCACCATTCTATCTCTTTGGTTCTTCTGTTTTGTTTGACTATGATTAATTTGTCTTAAACAGCTCTGCCCACATAATCTCTTCTCTTATCTTTGTGCCTTTCCCTAGAGAATCACCTCAAGACCTCTGACTTCAACGTTTTACAAGTCATCAGACTCTCACCATCTCGCCTTACACACCTTGTCTACTATAGCAGTTGGAGAAAATTGGGTCACTGTAATATTGGAGGAGAAGCTCTAAGGTGCGTCTGAAGACACAGTCTTTAGAATGTTATTTGCCCCCACTCAGTTTTACTGAGTTTGTTGATGAGTTATAGGCAAATTCGTTCCTAGGATACAACAGAGCCTTGGGCGAGAATCTGCAACCAGCAAAGTTGAGGAGTCTCCAAGGAAACCTTCTATGAGACTGTAGCAGACCAGACTGTGAGAGAGAGAGAGATAGAGTGAATTTTAAAATTGTGTTTTGGAGTTTGATTCATGCTCTTTAAATAATTTGTGAAGGGGTATGAAGAAAAGGTAGGTGTTGGTTTAGAAAAGGCACTTTGAACAGTCACAATTTCAAACATTGTGATTGTTTAAGTTAACTTTGAATTGTGCCTCTTGATCACACTTGATCGAATCGTGACTGTTGATCTCATCAACGATGATCAATGGTCAGCAACGCACCAAAACCAAAGGCGCCCATCGCGAGCCATGCGGGTGCGAGCAAAGTGCGCCTTTAAAGCGTCTCATTGCACCGCACACATGCGTGCGCACGCGTTGCACGGTATCGAATCCCCATACTCTCCTCTACTAATTCTAAGGAGTGTAAATTAACTCCTATTAAAAAAACTGAAAACAAAACTTATAATTTTCCAATGTGGGACAAGTTCAAAACTGGGTTTTGTAAAAGAAAAATTGATTTTTCAATCAATTGTGCAAGTGCAATTTCTCATATAATTGACCAATCAAACCCATTGGATTTAATCTCTTATGAGATTAACATCCAACAATCCCCCACATTGATTGACTAATTACATAGTTTTCTCTCAATCCAAACTACTATGACACAATTATGCATACAAAAGGTGTTTATCAACTTAAATCTCTTGTTAGTATAGTTATCTCAGAGCCTTGTCAAAGTTATTGGTGGTAGGGCCTTAAACCAATTACTCTCAAGACAGACCAGAGACACCTATACACACAAAAATGTCCAGTCTCTGCAAGAGTTTCAAGTTTTGCTCAGCATTGTTAAGGCCATGTGCTTCTTTCCTGGTTTCATGAACAATCCCAAGAGCAAACCCAAACCCTCATGAGAAGCGGCACCAATTCTATGTTCACATAGGTGAAGTTCCATTATGTGCTCCGCTATTTGACACATTTCAAAACTTCATTAAGAGTTTATCTCAACCTCTCATCATAATGGACATCACTGTTTATGTTGTGATGGGAAATTTCTCAATATCAATGCTAACAGTCACATTGTTGTAATTTGTTGTTACCCATTAAACCCAATAATGATGGTTTTTCAGTTCAAGTTGGGTTATCATTACAGGTGACTAAGTAAAGGGTTTTAATCCCATATCTTTGGTTGTCATTTTTACCAATTCTCTGGCCAAGCCCTTGGTAAGAGGATCAACCAAGTTTTTACTTGACCTCACATATGTTATAGTGATGACTCCATCTTGAATCAGTTGCCTAACAAATTCATGTATCAGACTTATATGTCTGGATTTACCATTGTAGGTACCACTATAGACCCTTGACAAAATTGGCTCACTATCATAGTAAATGGAAATTGGAGGTATAGGACTAGGCTAAAGTTTTATATCCAATAATAAATTCATGATCCATTTAGCCTCTTTTCCAACAGTCGCTAAGGCTATGAATTCGGATTCCATGGTCGAGTGAGTTATACAAGCTTGTCTCTTCGATGCCCAAGAGATTGCACCCCCACCAATGATGAAAATCCATCCAGATGTGGACTTATTATCTCCATTATTGGTAATCCAACTTGCATCAGTGTACCCTTCTAGTACAACTGGATAATCACAATAAAACAAGTCAAGTTCCAAGGTTCTCTTGAAATACCCAAGAACTCTTCCAATTGCCTTCTAGTGCTCTACACCAGGGTTATTTGTAAACTGACCAACTTTACTTACTGCAAATGTAATATCAGGTTTGGTACAAAGCATAACAAATATCAAGCTTCCTATTGCACTAGCATATTCAACTTGTACAATTGCTTTACCAGTATTTTCTACTAACTTTATACTAGAATCATATGGCATGCTATATTCTTTAAACCCAAAATGCTTAAATTTCTCAAGTACTTTCTCAATAGAATGTGATTGGCTTAATGCATAGCCTCTACTATGTTTTTTAACTTTTATTCCCAAGATGATATCTACTTTTCCTAAATCTTTCATCTTGAAGACAGAGGATAAGTAATTTTTAGTTTCATTTATGCCAACCATATTTGTACCCACAATAAGCATATCATCAACATAAAGACATACAATTACTCTATAATTTTCAGTGAATTTTGAGTAGATGCATCTATCAATACTATTATGTTTAAAACCAAAAGCTAGGATGCAAGAATCAAATTTCTCATGCCATTGTTTAGGTGCTTGTTTTAATCCATATAGTGATTTAACTAGTTTACAGACTTTCTTCTCATTTTCAAGAAGAACAAATCCTTCTAGTTGTTCCATATAAACCTTTTCATTTAAATCACCATTTAAGAAAGCGGTTTTAACATCCATTTGGTGAACAGATAAGTGATAAATGGATGTTAATGTTATGAGTGTTCTAATAGAAGTTGTTATAGCCACTGGTGCATAGGTGTCAAAGTAATCAATCCCTTCTTTTTGACTAAATTTTTTGGCTATCAATCTAGCCTTAAAAGTTTGTACAGTTTCATCAGTGTTGTATTTTCTTCTAAACACCCATTTACATTTTATTGGTTTTAATTCTGGAGGCAGGTCTAGTAGTACCCATGTGTTATTTGACATTATTGAATCTATTTCATCATTTATAGTTTTCTTCCAAAAGGCAACATCTCTAGAGGTCATGGCCTCATTGTAGGTTTTTGGATCATTTTCAATGTTTAGGACAATAGGTATCTTATTTAAAATCTTCTCTTTATCAGCCTCAACCAAAAATACAATTGACTGATTAGAGATAAAATCTGAACCTAAGTGTTTCTCTATTCTTTGTCTTTGACTTCTTCTAAGTCCTATTGTAAGTGTTACAGTTGTGTCATTTCTTCTTTCAATCTCATTATTATCAATAGGTATTGAGATATGAGTTTCTCTGTATTTTTCTGTGGATTCATTTCTGTAGATTAAGAACACAGTTTATTTTCAAAGAATTCAACATCTCTAATTTCAATTATTATGTTGTACTTTAAGTCTAGAAGCCTATAGGCCTTGCTATGTTCTGCATATCCAACAAACATACTTTTCTTAGCTCTGAGTCCTAATTTGGTTCTTTTAGGATATGGAACTCTATAGTATGTTAAGCACCCCCACACTTTTAGATATGCTAAATTAGGCTTTCTTCCTGTCCATAATTCATATGGGCATTTGTTATTAGCTCTAGAAACAATTCTATTATGTAAATGGCAGGCTGTTAAGAGTGCTTCCCCCCACAGGTTTAAGGGTGTATTAGCTTTTAACAACATGCAGTTTATCATTTCTGTAAGTGTTCTATTTTTCCTTTCAACTAGGCCATTCTGTTGAGGGGTATAGGGAGCAAAACACTGATGTATTATTCCAAACTCTTCACAGAAAGAACTAAACTCATAGTATTCAGCACCCCTATCATTTTTAAGGATTTTAATTTTCTTTTCTAGTTGATTTTCAACTTCAGTCTTATATAGTTTAAACATGTCAAAGACTTCATCCTTAGTTTTCATAAGGTAGATATAGGTGTACCTAAAAAAATCATCTATAAATGTTATGAAGTATCTCGTACATTCTCTAGTTAATGCACC
Source organism: Nelumbo lutea (assembly GCF_056320005.1). NCBI lineage: Eukaryota > Viridiplantae > Streptophyta > Magnoliopsida > Proteales > Nelumbonaceae > Nelumbo > Nelumbo lutea. The sequence continues at coordinate 136,706,201 of NC_142684.1, read as the reverse complement.
GTTGAGTTCATAGATGTCAGAATGGATTAGTTCTAGAAGTTGAGAATTTCTCTCAACACTAGGGAAATGTTTTATAGCCATTTTAGATTTTACACATATTTCACATTTTTTAGTTGATTCATTACTGTAAGCAATTATACCAAATTTGTTCATGTTCTTTATGGATTTAAAATTCAAGTGTGCTAATCTATCATGCCATAAAGAGAAAGAATCAACAATATAAGCAAAAATTTTTCATTCATTAATATTTAATTTGAACATACCATTACAACCATATTTCTTTCCAACAAACATCTCATTCTTAGATAAGATTAGTTTGTCAGATTTAAAGACAACTTTGAATCCCCTCTTACAAACAAGATTTACTAAGACCAAGTTCTTTTAATGTCAGGAACATGAAGAACATTCAGGAGAGTTAGTGCCTTTCTAGAGGTGAAGTTCAACTCTACACTGCCTCTACCAACAATTTTGGCACATGTTTGGTTTTCCATTTGTACCTTCTGGCCATCGGTCACTTCTTCATATGTCTTGAACAAGGACTTCTCCTTGCAAACATGGACTATGGTGCCTGAATCAAACCACCATTCAGAAGATGATTCTGCCATGTTGACTTCAGTAATCATGGCCACGGGATTGTATTCTACCATGTTTGCAGATTTGGTTCCGCCTTTCCGATGTCAACAGACTCAGGCATAATGCCCCTTCTTTCCACAAACATAGCATAAGCCTTTTTTTATTATTGCTCTTCTTGAAGTTCCCATCATTCTTCTTTACTTGTAATTCATGGTTAGTTTTCTTCGACTCGTTTTCCACAAAATTGACCTTAGAGTTCAGCATACCGGCCAAGGTCTTATCCCTACTGTCTCTAAACCGAGACTCTTCTTCAATTCAAAGGTGTTGCTGAATTTGCTCCAAGGTAAGTTCTTCAGCCTTGTGTAGAATCTTCTTCTTGTAATCCTTCCAAGAGGGTGGAAGTTTGGCAATGATTGCTCCCACTTGGAAAGATTCAGGAAGGATGATGTTAAGGAATCGAATTTTGTTGACTATCACATGTAGTTCATGAACTTACTCAAATATAGTTTTATGGTCATACATGGTGAAGTCAAAGTATTCTACAATAAGATACTTATTCGTATCTCCTTGCACCTTGTATTTGAATTCCAGGACCTTCCAGATTTCTTTTGGAGATGTAAGTTCCTTGTAGAAGTTGTAGAGCCGGTCTGATAAAGCATTCAGTATGTGTCCTCGGCACAAAAGTGAGTCATCTTCTTGTTTTGCTCTTTCCTTCTTTAGTTTCTCTGAGTCTTTGTTAGTGGGTTCAGGAAGTGATTGCAGATTCGGGTCCAGCAGATAGTATAACTTTAGTATGGTCAGAAAGAATATCATCTTGTCTTGCCATCGGCTGAAATTTGCTCCATCGAACTGGTCTAGTCGAACAAGATCTTGATTCATCATCTTGATCGAAGTCATGCTTGCTTTCGCCTCCATTTCAGAATAACATTCTAAAATTGTTGGAGACAATGGGGTCACTGTAACTTTGGAGGAAGAGCTCTAAGGCGCGTATGAAGACACTGTCTTTAGAACGTTATTTGCCCCCACTTAGTTTTATTGAGTTTGCTGATGGGTTACAGGCAAATTTGTTCCCAGGATACAATAAAGCCTTGGGTGAGAATCTGCAACCAGCAAAGTTGAAGAGTCTCCAAAGAAACCTTCTGTGAAACTGTAGCAGACCGGACTGAGAGAGAGAGATAGAGTGAAGTTTGAAATTGTGTGTTTTGGAGACTGATTCATGCTCCTTAAATAGTTTGTGAAGAGGTATGAAGAAAATGTAGGTGCTGGTTTAGAGAAGGCACCTGAATAGTCACAATTTCAAACATTGTGATTGTTTAAAAAGTAGTTAACAGTTAGTGACTGTTAACTACTCGATCACACTTTGAATTGTTTAAAAAGTTTAAAAAGTAATTTCAAACTTTGAATTGTGCCTCTTGATCACACTCGACCGAATCATGACCATTGATCTCATCAACAATGATCAACGGTCCACAATGCACCAAAACCCCATCGTGAGCCATGCGGGTGTACGCAAAGTGCGAGCAAAGTGCGCCTCTAAAGCGCCTCATTGCGATGCGCACACGCGTGCGCGCACATTGCGTGGTTTCGAATCCCCATACTCTCTTCTACTAATTCTAAGGAGTGTAAATCAGCTCCTGTTAAAAAAACTGAAAACAAAACTTATAATTTTTTAATGTGGGACAAGTTCAAAACTAGGTTTTGTAAGAGAAAATTTGATTTTTCAATCAAGTGTGCAGGTGCAATTTCTCATGTAATTGACCAATCAAACCCACTGGATTTAATCTCTTATGAGATTAAAATCCAACAATAGCTAGTTCGATTTAGCTCAACCAGTGCACCTCAAACAGCTCGGCCCTACCAGCTCAGCAAGACTATCTACTGTTCATTCACCCTCAATTTGAACAGCATCGGGACCGTTGCGAGGCTTGAGAGAACACTAAAACAAAGTTCAGTTTGGTTTTGCAATAATTGTTTTCCAACTCTTGTAAATTTAGGTCCAACTATAACAATGATTGGTGGGGAAATGCATTAGGAAATAGATGTTTTTTGGTTGCATATCCCTAACCCTAAAAGTTCAGGTGGAACTATTGACAAATGCACCTTCCTGTGGTCAACGAGCCTATCTTGATCCTCATCGTCTAAATGCTCATAAATTTATGACTAGTGGGGACCCGTGCGATGCACAGGATTTGTTAAGCGAAAGATAAATAATAGAAAAGAGTCATTTACTAAAATACCCTTATAGTTTCATGAATTTACTAAAATCTAACATATAGTTAGCATTTTACTGAAATACCACTTATCATTTGCAATGGGTTTAACTAGTCTTCCATTAGATAATAGTGGAAAATGACAATGTTAACCCTAATGTTCATTTAAATAAATTTAATCAAAATAAAATAGAAATAAAAATATCATTTTTGTCCTTAATAAGACACGAATAACCACTCTATTGGTTATATTTGGCTAATTTTGTTTTCTGTATAAAAAAGTGTTAAGGGTATTTTTGAAATAAAAAATCATGGGCCTAATGGCAAAACAATCACTCCTTAATGAAAGGTTGATTAAGTAAATAAGTTGTAGAATATAGGGGATGTTTTAGTAAAATGAAAATTATAAAGTAGGTTTAAGTAAATACATAAAACTATAAGGTGTGTTCTAATAAATGACCCTAATAGAAACACATAAGAGTACACAATTATTTTATATTTTATATTTTTTAAATAATTAATAATTGTTCATATTTTATATACTACTTTTTATAATTTTTTTATTATACAAAAATAACAATAATTAATTTTAGTTAGGTTTATTCATCAAACTTATGAACCCAACCAACCCTATCAACTTGACCCGAGTTGGTCAGTTTTCTAGTATTTTATGTCGGCTTTGGTTCAAAAAATTCCCAATTCGATCAAGTTAGATTAATTTCACTTTGGCCATTTGTAAACCGACCAAAACTGAATGACATAACCATAGATTTGTATTAATATTTTATATTTTAAATATGAAAAGTTAGAAATTTCCCATATTTCTTAATCCAAAATGTTTTATTTCATAAATCTAATTTTTAAATTTATTATTTTTTCTAATAATTGCACTATAATTTTTAAAATTTAATTTAATTTTTAAGTTTAAATCTTTTTAACCAGCTGACCTTTTGTGAAAACCGACGCAAATCAATAGAACTTGAGTGGGTCAGTTTTCACAAAAGGTCAATCGGTTTCAACTGACCAACTCCCCAACCAGACTAGGTCAATTTGGTTGGTCAAATAGCCTATGACCGAACTGAACCAACTCATGAACACTCATAATTTTACCTAAATTAGTAGTCTTATCTTCGATAAATAACAATAGTTTAATATCCAATAATTATTGAAAATTTATAGCGAAAATACACAATTATTGAAAATATATTAATAATGAAAAAATACAATAGTTACAAAAATACAATAAGTACTAAAAATATATTAACTTAGTTAATAAATAATATAATCTCAAATAATAGTTTAATCTCTAATAAATATTAATTAATCAACATGTTATAACAAAAATACAATCAATATAATAAGTACAATAAATTAAATTTAAAAAATTCAATAATAATAGTTTAATCTTCATTAATTATTGAAAGTTTTTTATTAAATAACAAAACAAAATAAATTTATACATAATCATTGAAAATACATTTATCATAAAAAACAATAAATAATTACTGAAATATAATAAATATTAATTTTAGTATATATAATTATATAATAAATAGAGATTAAGAGTTTAAAATTATTATTAATAAATATTAATTTTTTTAAAGTTATTTTCTCAAATTATTACTTGATATAAGTGAAATTAGTTTTTTACAATATTATGTACAAATATTAAATTATTATTAATTTCAATATTATGTTATAAGTAGTTTTCTACTCTTTAGAATTTTTTATAAATTTATTACATAATTTATTTATTTTAACTATTTAAAATCTAGTTATGTTAAATATTTTGTTATTTAAATACTTAAATAATATGAAAAATGTTTAAATTTTAAAATATTAATTATTTATTGAATTTAATTATCCATAAAATCATAATTTATACTATTATTACATAATTTTATTATTAATTTTGTAATATATTAAATTATTATTAATTTCAATATTATGTTATAATTATTTTTCCACTTTGAAGATTTTTTTTTTAATTTATTACATAATTCCGTTATTTTAACTATTTAAAATCTAGTTTTGATAAATATTTAAATAATCTATAAAATATTTAAAATTTTTTGTTATTTGAATTTTATTTACTTAAAGCTATTACATATTATTAAATATTTGAAAAACATTTAAATTTATAATCTGGAAAAACATAATTTAAATTATTAATACATAATTTCGTGATATATTTTTTAAAAATATAAAATTATTTTTTGTGTTTTTAATAACTATTTTAAAGTTATTATATAATTATGATAGAATATTGATATAATTTTTAAATTTTGTAATAAAAAATTTCTTTATATAGATATAGATAAAATGTAGGGGAGAGGATAAATAGGAATTATAGATAATTTGGGAGAGAAAATCTCTACTAAATTAGAGATAATTTTGGAGATAAATAGGAATTAAAGATAATTTTGGAAAAAGTGGGGGAGGTAGTTTAGGAGAAATTGTAGGAGAAGAGATTATTTAGGTTCTAGGAAAGTGTGGTTGTTTCAAGAAAAGGAGAAAATTTATATACCTCATCACTAGAATTAAAAAAAAGGGAAATTGTTTAAAACTCACCATGACTTTTTAGCATTTCAATTAAACTCACCACAGCTTTTCAAAATGTCTAAAACTCATCATGTTACTAACTTGACGTTATGCAGACTAATAGGCATTAATATATTACCATTTTAACCTTCATAGAAAAATATTAAATATATACAAAATAAATTAACATGTGTTAATATATTACCATTTTAATATTTAGACATGAAAAAGGAAAAAAATTCAAAAAAATATTTTCAAATATAAAATACATAAAAACATAGAAATTACAAAATATATTAAAAATTGCAAACAAAATAAAAAAATTATTTTCAAATTATAGAAACTATAGAAATTGAAAAACAAAATCAGAAAATAAAAATTGTAGAAAAAACACCAAAATTTTTTAGATTGTAAAAAATAGAAAAATATAAAAATACAGAAAGTATAACAAGACATTAAAAATGCAAAAAAAAAAACAATAAAATTGAAAACCGCAAAGACCATTTTTCCTCTATAACTCACAATTCAAGGGTAATTTGGTCATGAAAATTGTTATTTATGGTGACATGGACACCTCTGTTAAGAAGCATTAATGGTGCAGTAACGGAAGGTGAGTTTTCGAAAATAAAAACTTACTGACATGGTGAGGTTTAGACATTTAGAAAAGTTGTGGTGAGTTTAAGAGATACTAAAAACTCATGGTGAAAAAAAAAATTCTGCTAATCTAAAAGGGCTCCAAATCCTTTACTAACCAGGAGTAGGGGATCTGATCAAAATTCGATCCGAAAGAATCCAACTCCATCCTATTTATTTATTTATTTATTTATAAATATCTTTGTATTGCATTTTTTATTTTTCTCTATATAGACTTATATTTTTTTTCTTTTAATAATTTGTTAAATTTTACAGAAATTAAATCAAATTGGATTAGATTCAGATCACCAAAATCTCTAATGAATTTGAATTCAAATTTACCTTTTTGAGATCCGATTGGATTGAATATGAGATTTATATTAAAGGATTGGATTTGAATATTTCCTAATTTGAATAAGATCCCATTCCCATGTTTAGATATGGGTGGCAAATTGGTAATTAGGCGCACTTAGGTGGGTTTGGTTTGGGTTAAACTTCAACCTAACCCATCTAACCCATTAATCCATTAATGACCCATTAAGATACAATTAAATGGGTTGGGCTCAATCAAAACCCGCCTTGACCCAACCCAACCTACCCAACTCATTAATCTTTTAATACATTAAACGAACCATACATAAATTACAATATATATATAAACAAAAATTGCAATAAAAAAAACAGAAATTGTAAAAAAAGCACACATAAAGTTGAAGGAAATTAATGTAAATTACAAAAAGAACATTGAAAAATAAAAAACATAGAAAATTATAGAAAACCACAAAAAACGAAAGAAAACATAAAAAAAATACAGAGAAAAACAAAGAAAAAGAAAAAATATAGAAAAATAATAATAACTATAGAAAATCATAAAAATTATAAAAAAACATTAAAATGCAAAAAAATATCAAATATTACAGAAAGTATTAAAATTACAAAAAAAAAAAAACAAAAAATATAAAAAGGCATAAGCACTTATAATTCTTCAAGACTTTTCCCAACAGCCACACCAACCTCTTCGAATTTACATCTACGCCCCAAAGAGTGCGCCACACAAACGCCCACAGCACACCCCAATTGTGTATTGGGACGGGCCACACCAACCTCTTCGAATTTACATCTACGCCCCACAGAGTGCACCACACAAACGCCCACAGCACAACCCAATTGTGGGGGGCTGATTTGATCTCAGGAGATCCCAATCCCCTGTAAAGTAGTGAGTTTTTGCCCACAGGAAATCCTAAAAAGGGCTGAGAAGCCTGACATAGATTACAAATTGAACCATGTGCTCAATATTGCTGGCTTCTATCCGATGGATGTAGGGTTGTCAATAGGCCATGTCTGAACCGGGTCAGTGTAAACCAGTATTGAATGATAAAACACACAAACGCAGTCCAGAAACAATCCGAGATAAGTAATAGACCCAGAACCGACTCAACTGACCCTAATCGAATTGACCCAAAAAACCTCATTTCAACTGGGCTCGGAGATGGCACATGGGTGTATTCACAAAAAAGGAAAGTTATCTCTCTAAGGCCTTGTTCGTTTATCAAGAGGCCATTTATGTAAACGAAACCTTTCATTTTTCCTATATTTTTTTTTGCCGCACCCACTTTCCCACGTAAATGGTTAATTTTTCTAGTTTTTGTTATTATTACCTTTGGGCCCAAATCCATGTTTTTTTTGGATTATATTGTTTTAATGGGTATCTTTGGCAATAATGCATTTTGAACATTTATTCTCCACTCAGAAAAATGACTTCCCAAGTGGGAGAAGGGTAACACTTTTCCAGTAAGTGATACCCGGGCAGAACATATTTATCATGAATCCCACCTAAATCCTCAAAGAGAATATGAGATAGTTAGTCAATGGCAATTACAATCTCATTGACCTACTTTCTTCCCTACTAGAATTTGCGAAAGAAATGGGGCCTAATAGCTATCTACTCGATCTATTTAAAAAACTTTTTTCCATGTATTATCCAATCAAACAACCCTTAAAATTCATCTCTAATGAGTCTAAAGCCAATAGGGTGTAAATCGGATGTCCGATTTAAAGATTTCACAGTACATTGTACTCGGGCTTTCCAGATCAGCTCCCTTCAAATTTTAACAAAATCTCAATCTAAGCCTTCCCAAGCTGCACCCCAGTCCCCAATACGTTAATTTCTATGAATTTCATACTATAGGATCGTAGGATGCATAATAAAATGATTACTGTCGAAAGCATATTTCATGTTCACCATTTATTCTAACATTCATCCATTATAATTCCTATTAAGCTCCCAATTATCTGGATCTTTTTTACTATTTCCAAGCCGGCAACGTGATTAGTTTTGGTTTTTCAAAATAAAAGCAACTGCAACATCATCAAAATCAAAATACTTCCGCTGATATGGCTGTTGTTTTTGTTTTGAGAAACAAAATCAAACATGTTGTGGAATAAGATAAAATGTAGACTTGTTAGTATCCATGTAATAGGGTTGATAAGAGAATCTTATATATTTTTGAGAAGGAAAAGTTCAAACTTCTCTTATATGTTTTTTGAAACCAGCTGTTGAAACTTTGGCTGCTTTTTAGAAATGGGCTCAGACATCTCCTTCGGGGAGAATCTCTGTTAAATTACTAATAGAAATGTGTACTTGCAAGAACCCTTCTCACTACAAGACAAAAGATGCTTCTATTCAATTTAAGCTCTGAAAAGATGTACCAATTATCATATATATAATATATAAGGGTCAGTTTGGAAAAAGTACAAATATAAATATATACTATACAAATACATACAAAATAATATAAAATAAAATGTTTTGTGCTCTATATATTTGTATTTGTACTCCTTCCAAATGGAGCCTAATTATCTAAGATTAATGCATTGAACATTGATTTCATTTTTTTCCCTTCATTGAAATTAATCTCCAACCCATGGTCTAAATTGATTTTTTCCCATTTATTTTCTACTCTTTCCTTTTGTTGTTTATATTAGACTCTAGATTTCCCCAACAAAGTCCTCCATGCTTAGTAATTTCTACTCATTCAGTGCACTCACTTCAGTAATTATCAAATAGACCTAACCCTATTTCTGAAAAAGAAAAGAGAATTGTTTCAGCAAAAAAAAAAAAAAAACATGAGAAAATTGCCATTATATTTTTCTAACCAGAAAGAAGGGCTCATTTATTTGCAGTGTAATTTCATTTGCATCGGTGTAAAAGTATGGGAGTGAAATGCAAATGAGTTGAGTCCAACATTTGCTCTACTTTTGTTCTAGGTTTTACCTTATTTTGTTTATTTGCACTGCAGAAGTAAAATACATTTGTATTAATGCAAATCCCCAGAATATTGCCCAGGGACCAGGGTTTAGTTAGGCCCCGAATTCTTTTCCAGTCCACCAACTTTCCAATTCCAAAGCGCCTCTAATGCCCAATTGCCCATGCCTAGCCAAAGTACACCACACCTCTCAGAGATGATCTCATAATTGTTGTATTACTTTTGTAGATATGGAAAGGGTGATTCCCTCTGTTTCCCACCAACCTTGACAGTGAAACCACAGGCGGGGACAAAAGCTAAAAAACCCAGCTCCGACGGACCCGGTGCCCCGAAAGAGGTCGAATCAAGTTGCAGAGAGATAGACATGGGGACCCACATGAAGCAACAATACGAGCATTTAATGACCAAATTTATCCAACTCAGTAAACAAAAGGGGTCCCACAAACAATACACACATACAAAATTACAAATTACAGAGAGCGCTCTCTCTCCTTAGGAGAGGGCTACAGCATTTACACTTAAAAAATTACAAACCAAAACCAGACGCAGCAGAAGAAAGAAAGAAAACAAATACAAATGGAAAGAGAGAGATATCTGCTTGGTTGCAGTCTCCAACGGCTAGTTTTCTTTGAAAAACAACCGAACCGACAACGGCTACTTTTTTTGGTCCTGCCCATAATCTAGTAGGATAGGTAACTCAGATGAAAAAGAAATAAGTAGTGTAGAATATTTACTAGTAGAAGTTAAGGCGAGAGGTGTAGGTGGCCTTCGGAGACCAGTTACTTGGAATGACCCCCCGTGCAGAGAGACTCCGACCCGTCGACAGTGTTGTTAGTTTCACTGAGAAGGGTCCTCTCAAGGGTCCCCCAATAATGCACCAATTTGCTCCCCACAAGTGCTTCATCTCCAGCCACTCTGTAGAGCTTGCCTGCCATACCATGATATATTTACATTATTAAAATTAAAGCAGGAAATTCTATTAAATTCTCTGTGGGGCCTCATGCATGTGGGTTCTTCGCTTTTTGACGTCAGATTGGGATCTATCTACCATAAGGAAAGCAACTCTTCACATGCATGATGCTACCCCTTGTCCCCAGCTTCTTTGATCCCAGGGCCCAGGCTGTCATTAATTCGTTTTTAACGGAAATAACCGTCTTTTTTTATAGTCAATTAACGGAAATAACTGCCGTTATCGATTATTGCTTTGAAATAGTTGGGAATTTACTTCTCTTATTTGCATCGATCCGATATCTCCATCTCCGTCTTCAAACTCCACTAGAAGTGATAACCAGTAATCTGTCGACCCTTCGTTCACATGGAAGGCGATGTTCTTTCCTGGGTATTTACATGGCGTCCTGAAATGACAAATTAAAAAATAATAATAATTTTAACCGGAAATTTAGGAAAATACAGTGAGCGAGAGAGAGAGAGAGGGACAATACAATGCAAAGCCGAAAGGCTAGAAACCAAGAATAAAGGAAACTTAGAGGGTAGTCCAGTAAATTCAAGTCAGTGAGAGTTGTGGGTTGATTACGAAAATAAACCATTATTAACCAGAAGACAGAAATAAAAGAGAAAATGAGAAGAGGTGGGGCTAATTACCGACGGAAGACGACTGAGATCTCGCCTCGGTTCCTGAGCTGGGCGCTGTTCCCGGCGATGGCCATCCGACTAAAAGCAGCCCCACTGAGGTCGAAGTGGGTACGCCCGTTCGCGCAGTACCCACCTGGGCACTCGTCCGTGATGATAATTGTAACGGCTCTCCTCGAGCATATGCTCTTGTCCAAGCACTTCACCTTATAGCACGCTCCGCAACCCTCTCCATTCTTGAACAGAACAGGACTAACGGCGCCTACTCTCGCCCTTAACGGCCGTACGTCCACCAGCGACCCGTATCCACATGCCCCACCTGCGTATACACATAATTCAGACATATATACATGAAGACAAGACTTCTCCGTTCGACATTTCTAACGGTTGGAATCGTGGACGCGAAATACAAGCAAGCATACATGGATTCGTAGTTGAAAGGGAGAGTAAGAAAGAGAGCTCTGAAGTTTGATTCTGCTCTTCTAATGCAAATCGTTTGCTTCTATTCTAAGTAGCAATTGAAGAGGCAATAGTGGGACTTACCGTCGCTTCCATCGCCTCCAGGACTCCCGTACCAGGTAGCGGTGGCGGGATGCCAATGCGGATCAGATACTCGGTGTATTAGTTTCGCGGAGACAGAGAGAGAAGCAAAGGCGACGACGAAGAAGTATAGACCAAGAAACGGGTAAGAGCTGCGGTGGCGCTGCATATTGTGGGTCAAATGGGTCAAGCGGCGCCACCACTTAGCTCTTCCGCCTGAAGATTTTCCGAGGGGTGTAAACTGTGAACTGCGGACTATAGGCTCTGTGTCTACTCTGTGCTCTGTGTGGAGTTGCTGCTGCCGACAGTTTTCCTTTCCAGAAGCGCTTTTCGGAAGCGTTCCCTATAAATAAAACGGGAGTTCAGAGTTGGAGAGCGAGCCTCCTTCCGAAGAAAAAGTGGCGATTTTACCCTCCAGTGGCCCACTCCACATTTTACGAAAATGCCACCTGTTTTAGGGACCCACCTGACGGTTAAGGCATGGGGCCAACAAGTTGGCCAACGCCCAACGGTGGTTGTAACGTTGTAATATGGACGATGAGGGCATTATGGTCATTGGCCAGTAGAGGGTAGATCTTTCTACCGTTATTCTTGTTTTCATATTAGTGGGTGGACGTATGAATTCGGTTTTTTTTTTGAGAAAGAGGTATGAAGAATTGGGTTGCTTATTACAGGTTTTATTATTATTGATGATAACGACTCTGGTGAGTTATAGTAATCAAGCAAGGAAGCACGTGGCACAGCGAAAACAGTAAAACACGATCTCAATTACCAGTTTAACCCCTTTGATGTGAAAAAGGACTACGGCCCGGCCGAAATTGTTGACTACGGCCGGCCCAATTGCCAAAATTGATCAATAATTACAGGGTCCATTTGTCCAAGGCTATTTGAATGTCAAACAAAAGATCAAGGGTCAAGAATACAGAAATTGTAGGGTTGAGATGGTGACACCGTTTCTTTCAGTATTAAATCTCTCTCTCAAGTGGGACAGGCTAAATTCCCGAAGCACATGGCCACGTAAACAGAAGAGAATACAGAGTCCTTGTAGCCCCACAATGGAGTAGAACAAACTCTCAAAGTGAGTGATAACTCAAATAATTAATTATGTGCCTTATTGTTTAACCTGGAAGAGGGAATTGATGGTTTTGTGTAATAGGGGCTGATAAGGGCGGATTTAGCCCTACAATGATATTGTGACATTTGGCATATCAAAATAAATAGGTGATATCTGAAACTACTTTGGCAATAATTTGTTTTAGTCAAGTTGATGGGTGTCTCGCCTAGTGGCCCAGGCGCGATATGGCAACCTAGCCCTGGTGCGAGCTGGTAGTCTGGCACTGACGTGATCTGACGGCCTAGCCCTGGCGCGAGCTGATAGCTTGACACAGGCATGAGCTGGTAGTCTGGCACTAGCACGACCTGACGGCCTGGCACATGCACTGACTTGGCGACCTGCGAGACATGTTCACCGACAAATTCAGCATGCATATCCAAACATTCCCACGATCATTGAAAGTTGGCCCACGTGTTGAACAATCTGGAGGGTGGTCAACGTGCATGGCGGTTACCTCAAAGAATCTCGGACCAGTTAGACACGAACACCCAGAGATCTCGGGGGCGGTACATGAGCAAGGCCTATATAAAGGCACCAATCCCAGAGGTAAGTAAGCAAGCAAGCAAGTAAGCAAGTTGTAGCCCTCAGACTTTGTGATTTTTAGCTCACAGTCTACTATGAGAGTACTGACTGAAGCATCGGAGCGACTTCGTTGGATTAGCCACCCCAAGCCCTCTAACACTTGGTTCCTTGCAGATCTCTAAAGAGCAACGAAGATCATCAATTCAGCTCGCCACCAGGTAGCTCGACACCTGGTCAGCCTAGCACCTCACAGGCAGCCCTGCACCTGGTCAACCCGGTGCCTCACAGGCAGCTCGACACCCAAGCAGATCGGCACCTCACGGGCAGTTCGACACTTCACAGGCAGCTCGACACCTTTGCAACTTGACACCTCACGGTCAACTCGACACCTAGGCAGCTCCACTTCGGCCTCTGAATCATCGACCACTTGAAAGCAGACCAAATGACGAGATATTAACCCAAAACAATGATGACCAAAAATTGATTCTCCAATGGCAACATCGCAAATTTTATCAATAGTGAAAGGGCAGAGATTGAATCAAATGTCCATGATGAAAAGCTGATACGCGTTCTGTTGTCTTGCTAATTCAGACATTTTTCTATGGAAGAGGGCTGACATGGCAAGTTCAGACCGTCCACATGATAACGTGATTCTCTTTTGCCACGTGGACTTCTTCTCGAGCGGCCACCTAACGCCCAGATGAGCTTCCGGTTGACCAGTTCAATCTAATAATACCACTATATCTGCTGTAAATTTTGGTAGTATAATCAGTCAGTAGCAGCTCAAAAAGAAAAGTGTGCCAATACATGAATTATTGGGCTTCCCTTTTTATAACTTTAATTCTGTCCACGATTTAAGGTTGAGTGCTTACAGCATATCACATGTGCTCCTCTGGTCCTTGTCCTATTCTCATACGAGATAACTGGTCCACCACCAATTGGATAGTCCGAATAAGTGAATCATTAACCCATCCGTTTGTACGGGCCGGTGTTGAGTATTAACGATGGGACTAGCCAACCAACAATGTACCAACCAAAGGGAACGGGATCTGTTCCTCACAGGGGCGTCTCGTATGCACATCCATCGTGTATTAGGAATATCTCCTATAAATAATAATTATAAGTATTGGTACAATATGTATGTGAGGCGTATTGTATGAAAAGCAGATCTGATCTTACAACTAATACAGTCGACCTAAGCCATCAATCAGGGCTGGTCATGAATATAAACACAAACAGGGAAAGCAAACCCTAGTATTTCTAAAAGGAGAGGATAATGATCCCGGTCCAGTTCGGGTCTTGGGAATCTCGGATCCAGTAGAACCCGACAAGAGTAGCAAATCAAGGGTTCATATGAGTCTGGGATTGAAATCGGAATGGGAATGAGAGTTGCATTATATCCAATCAAAAAGTACAAAAAAAGACAATTTAAAAAGCACCCCCTAAAGCATATCTTATGGAATGCAACTTTAGACAATTCTAATTCCAATTTTAGGGGATTTTGATTCTAACAACAGATCAAACGGACCATAATAAACTGCTATGGTAATTGATCGATTCTTCCATCAGCTACTCACTAATTAAAATATAAGCATAATCATAAACATATCAATATGATATTATTTTATATTTTAAATTGTAAGGGTCAAATGGTTAATTAGACGAGACATGATGGCGCATGCTTGCCCTAATTTTATATAAATGGTCCATCATACCGTATTAGTACTATTAAGCAATTATTTACTTGTATTAGTAAGAGAAAAAAAAGGATGATTCCAATTTCCATGCTTTGACACATGTGTTTAAAGGCAACCATGGAAATATATAGTTTCTTTAAATAACATTTATTTAAAGAAAAGATTCAATGTAAGACATCTCACTGTGGTTGGATTGGAATAATTGAGTTTCTAGGCCCACCGCTTCTTAGTTGTTTTGTAAGATCACTATTCTTTAACTTTAACAAGATGGGTATCCACAAAATAGAATGCTTTTGATTTCACTTTTTAAAAGGCATCCTCTAGTGGGAAGAAAAGTCTTGAGCAAAGTAAAATGTGAAATTATCCTTTACTTTTTATTTATTAAATTACAATATTGATATAGTAAAACTGTGGGTATTTATTTCTTATCCATTTATAAAAAAGAAGAAATGGATGAGTTGTCCAATACCCTGATTTTATATTTTTAATCCTATTCTTCCATCATTTTATATTTTTAATCCTATCCCTTCTTAAAATGCAGAATGGGACAAGTAGAGTTTGGGGGTTTCCAATCCTACCCCTCCCTGATTTCATATTTCCAATCCTATCCCCTCTTAAAATGCTTGAAGAGAATGGGACAAGTAGAGTTTCGGCGAACACCCTAGACCACAAATGTTCGGTGCATTAATTAATAAATAAGCATATTACAATAATCTATAATTAATATATTAATTAGTGAGGCAATAATTAATAAATTAGAACAATTAAAGCATTACTATTATTAATAAATTAATTATTTATAACTATTAATCAATAATATTCATTTAAATTTACAAAAATAGTAATAGTAATTTCTGAAAATAAATACAAATAGTTAACTTATTAATATTTATCAATAATTTCTATAAATTTTAGTAATTGATAGCTGGTAAAAGATATTGAAATAATTACATTTCTAAAAATTATAATTATGATTTCAGATAATTATAAATTATTGTTTAATTTCATTCGAAAATGAAAGAAAGTTTGGTGTAGTTTTTAGAAATTATGATTTATTAATATTTATCAATAAATCATTATCAATAATTTCTAAAAATTTTAGTAATTGATTGTTGGTAAAAGATATTGAAATAATTACATTTCTAAAAATTATAATTATGATTTCAGATGATTATAAATTATTGATTAATTTCATTCGAGAATGAAAGAAAGTTTGGTGTAGTTTTTGGAAATTATGGATAATTTATTGATTATTCAATAGATTAATGAAATTATTGAAAATTTATTGATTATTCAACTAATAAATAATTATTTAAAATTAATAATTGATTATTCAGAAAATTAGCGTGATTCTCATTATTACATTTTTAGAAAATTATTGATTAATTTTAATTTAAAATAACAGATAACTTGGTGCAATTTTGAAATTTTATGACATTTTTATTTTTTGGAATATTATGGAAAATTATTGTAATTATTGAAAATTTATAATTATGTTTTCATAATTTATAATTATTGAATTTTTTATTATTATCAAACTTAATTATAATTATTACACTAAAATAATTGTTAGTGTAGATTAACTAATTCCTTTTTTCATAATCTCAAATAGGAATTCCCATTATCTAATAATTTTTGAAAAATTAATAATAGAAAAAACTGTGAATCTTGATTTAAAATAATGGAAATTAATAGTAATAATTATTGTTACATAATTAACAATTTTCCATTTTGCATCAATTCCAATAATGTAATTATTAAATTACAATTACTACAGAATTATAAATTACAATAAAATCTGTAATTTGAAATTACTGTAATTACAGTAATTTTGAAATACAGAAATTCCAATAATAATTATTAGTGTAATAATTACAGTTTGCTTAAAAATAATTTTATTACACTAATCAATCTTACTGGAATTTCATTGTAATAATTCAATTACAATAATTATTGTAATGAAAATTTTATTTATAATTACAGATTTGTTTTTCATATTAACTTTATTACAGAAATAATTATCTTTGAAATTTTAGTGTAAATTATTATTTTATGGAAATTTATAACAATAATTATTATTGGAAGATTATTGCTGATAATAATTACAGTAATAAGTATCATTGGAATTTACATTTTCAGAAATTTATTAATGTAATTTTATTAGTGTAATTTTATTATTAGTGTAGTAATAATTATTAAGTTACATTAATTATTATGTAAAATTTGTTATTTTCAAAATACTGTAATTACAGTAATTTTGAAATAACTGTAATTCCAATAATAATTATTAGTGTAGTTAAATTAATTATTTTTTCAAATAAAATTATTACACTAATAATTATTATTGGAATTTTGGTGTAGTAATTTAATAGAGTAATCATTATGATAAATATTTTACTATAGTTATAATTTATTAAATTTAATTTTATTACACTAACAATTAATTTGTCTTATATTCCAGAAAATTACTAGAAATCAATGAATATACAAAGTTTTCAACAAATAATTTCTTTATAAATGTCATTTAAAATTAATTAAAATTATAAAATTGAAAAATAAAGTCAACAATTATATTTGGAAAGAGTTGGTGGAGTTTGCAAATTGGCAACAAAATGTCATAATTTTGGAAAATTTTGGAGAAGAAAATAAAAATATATTTATGTAATTTTGGAAATTTTATTACATTTGATAGATTTTGGAAAATTATTTAAAAATTGTGTGATTTTCATTTTAAATTATTAAAGATAAATTAGTATCGGTAAAGGAAACTTGTAGTTTGAACCAATAATTACACAAATTATTTATGTTATTAATATAAGTTAGTATAGTATTGGAAAATTTTAGACAATGAAATTATTAATTAACTTATATTGAAAAATAAAAGATAAATTATTGTAATTTTGTAAATAATATATTTAAAAAGAAAATACATTATTTAATATATTTAAAAAATCAATAATTTAGTAAATATACTTTTGGAAATTTACCAACTGCCAACATTCAAAATATCCTTTTGATCATTTTTATCAGCAAATTAGACATTGGGTTTTCTTGCACATTGCACATCGCATAGGTGCCCTACTAGTTTTATTAAACATGAAAATAATTTAGAGTAAATTACAAAGACCCCCTCTTTATTATGGGGTCAGTGATAAAGACCCTCTATAGTTGAATTTGTGACAAACACCCTTTGAGCTTTTAAAGTACCAAAATACCCCTTTGCCCATTAAGTAAGATGATGAAAAGCATTAAAGTACCAAAATATCCCACTAAATTTTCTCTATTTTTTTCCCTACCATTTTCTCTTACCCAAAAATACCTTCATTGTCATGGTTTTCATAACCGGACCAGACTGTACGGTTGGACCGAAAAAATCAAGAACTAGTCGGGTGACCTGTTTCGGTTTTCCTCTAAACTGCATTTTCTTCAAAATCGTTGATTTTGGTCAGCAAATCGCTGATCCAGGTGGTTAACTGTTCGAACGGTTTTGACCATTTTTTATTTTTTTATATTTTTATTTTTTTATCAGAATGGGCTGACCGTTCAGTTTAAATGGTTAGACCATTTGGTTTGAATGGTCAAACTGTTCGACTCGGTAACTGGACCCTTGACTGGTTCGGTCTCCTGATCGGTTTTAAAAACCATGTTCATTACTTCTCACCTAAAAATATTTTTGTCATTTCACCCGTGACCTTGCCGGAAAAAGAAAAAATTTGCCATACGAGACAAGGAAACAAAGAGCTCCTTCATTAGATTGCAGGTCTATCAAACAAAAAGAAAAGTCCTCTCATCGGCTCTGTCTAAGAGCTCCTTAATTTTGATTACCAGTCTATCAAACAAAAAGAAAAGTCATCTCGTCGGCTCTGTCAAAGAGCTCCCTAATCTGGATTGTTGGTCAACAGCAATCCAGATTCTAAGCAACAAACACCCGATGACAAGGACGACGATACCAAACCCATATGGGATTTCCAGATGAAATTCAGTATCCATGAATCTGCCATCCGAGATGACCAAGCTCACCTCGTTCTAGAGCTCTACTGTGAGCATAGGTTCGCAGACCCAAGTACGTCGGAGAGGTCCGAATCCCGATTAGAGAGGACTTCTGAGCTCACCATGAATTATCCCATCAGTCAACCCTCACAAGATCCAGAAGGAAAATTGAGAACCCTCACATTGTGGTATTGGCTGCATATAAACCAATTCATCCCACAGTTTCTTTAGCTTTGTGAAGTACTTCACCACTAACTGACTTCCTTGAGAAATAGTACTTATTATTTCTCTTTGGGTCTGGTAAATCTGCAATCCATTAGATTCACCAAATCTCTCTTTCAACTCTAACCAAAGTTCTCTACCAGTTGATGCATAGAGAAAAGCTTCCACTATTTCCTTAGAAATAGAGTTCAAGATCTATGATCTAATCATACAATCCACATGAATCCACTGATCATAATCAGTAGAATCTTCTTCTGGCATCACACACCTTCCATCGATGAATCCGAGCTTCACCTTAGCTCCTAGGGCTATCTTAATCGATCTACTCCAAAACAAATAGTTGTTACCTGTCAAAAGAGTCGTGATAAGTTGCATTCCTGGATGATCCGAGTTTTCCAAAGCCATTGGATCTCCATTAAAGGTATTTGTCGTTTTCTTGTACATTGTTGCAGTTCCAGTTTGAGATGCAACCACAACCGTTGGATCTTCAATCACTTCCATTCTTTCAGCTGATGCAGAACCAAAAATCTACTATTTAATCTTCAAAAGAATCAACAAGATGGAGGTACAGGCAGATCTAGATTGATTTGCTCTGATACCATGAAAAATTCTGGAGGAAAAGAAAACTAGAAGGCAGAGAAAATTTTCTTGTATTACTTCAAAACGTGACCGTACAAGATACAAGATGACTATTTATACAAGAAGTAAACTTTGGTTCAACTAATCTAACAAACTAACCAACCTGTACAACAACTTAACAACTATACTAACAGGCTAACTAACCTTAGCTAACTGACTAACCACTATATATAATTTGTACAAGTTTCCTCACCAAACGGAATACCATCCCCGCCACAGTGACGAAATCATCTGAACTCATCTGAACTCGGATAGTGATGTCAATGAAAAGCTACTGAAATCATCTGAACTCTGTGTTTGTTCTTGCTCATCTTGTCATGAACGTAGATCTAATCCATCGGATTTTATCCCGTCGAACTGAAGCTGGAAAATAGGTTTTCCAACCTGGTCTCACAAGAGTCCCAACAGACGCTTGCATTGCTGACCATGTTGTTCATCTGAAATTCTACTTGACTGCTCATGTTGCAGTTGTTATTAGAACTTTCCTTTTGTTTCGTTGTAGAATAAGCTGCTCACACTCGAAGTTGAATTGCTTTCAGAAGTTTGTCTCAGTGACACTAGTTAATTGGGGCATCCAAGTATCCCGAAATCAAAGGTGGTTGCCAAATGGGTTTGGTTGAAAGGTCCGAAATTTTGTTGATGTTGAGACACAAGGTTGGATTTTTTTCCAACAGGATCAGTACCCGTCTGGATGAAGTTACATCAAGTCCGGCAACACGGTAGACCGAACTATTAACCGAAAATGCCTGCCCAAATTCCTCTGAACTCTGTCTGCATCAAGGCCTTTTAGGTTGAAACGGTTGCAAGGAGGCTTCTTTGCTGCTTCTAATGTGAATTTGATGAACAAGAACCAGAGTAGGTAAAGGTATTAGCAAGACAAAGCAGAGAGGCGTTTAAGGAACTTCAAAAATCTCTGTTACTTCTATTACCTTTACAGTGCATTTAAGGGATTATTCCTTTTACAGACAATAAACGAGACACTCAAATAGACACAAAAAGAAACAGATAGAGGAGAATGAGTCCAGGTAAAATAAATTAGAAAACGATAGTTTGGGTATTTTAAAAATTTTAAACGGGTAGATAAGAAATCTTTTTCTTTTAAGTGATGGAATGTTAATGGAAGAGGCTGCTTGTCAAACGTCTAAAGTTACTTTAATATAGAGGTCTTTGTCACTAACCTCTTCATATTACAAGGAGGGTCTTTATAATTTACCCAATAATTTATTTTTCACTCCTTATTTATATCTTCCAAATAGTGATGTCGGTATTAAGAATTCAAATCATCAGATTAGAATTGAATTGAGCATGAATTCAACTAAAGGTTCTATTCATGCATCCTATTCTTCGGGTTAAAACCTACGTTCCATGCATACATTTGTCACCAGTGTTTGCCAGATTCAGATTAGATGATTGAATCAATTTTCTGATAACTCTGGTTGTTCTGGGCCTGGTTATTTGATGGTGACTACGGGGTGCTTTACGACATGAAATTTATTAGGGGTGTTTGGTACAGCGAGAGTGTTATTTCAATAGAAAAATGCATGTGTAAGAAATATTAAATCTGATGATTTAGGTAGAAATAATCAGTGTTTTTAAAATCCCATCGGAAACTGGTTCCATTTTACCCCCAAAACTGTTTTTGGGCCAAAAGAACTGTTGATTTGGTTAGAGAATCTTTGGCTCAGGCAGTTGGGCTGTCAATTTGGACAATGATTTTTGGCCTTTTTTTTTTTTTTGTCAGTGTGTGTTGTCTGTAAGGACCGTTCGACCCAAGAACTGGACCCAGAATAGTTTTCTATCCGGTCTGATTTTAAAAACTTTAGAAATAAAGATTTGTACTAATCGACTCAAAAAGATTGAGGTAGAAAACACAATGGAAAGACAACGTGTCACGGTATCAAAATACTCCCTTTGTATTAGGGGTGTCCATGAAAATTTGAAAAGCCAAACCAAATTGAGAAAATCAAACCGCAAAATGTGGTTAACCGAATCAATTGGTTCCAGTTTCAGTTTGGTATTTTTGAAAAACTGAAGGACTGGTTTGGTTTTTGGTTAACCTACAAAAGAACCAATGGTTAACCGAACCGACCGGTATATATATTTATATATATTTTTAATATATGCCACATATTTTCTATATATTATCTATACATATATATATATATTATATTTATAATAATCTATTATAAATATATTATATATCATTTATTATTTATAATATAATATTATACATATATTTATATACTATATATTATAAATATAAAAAACAAAAAACCAAAGAATCAAACTGGACAAAAACCGAAACCAGTGGGCTGGTTAACCGATGGTACTAATTTGGTTTTGATTTAAAAAAAAAATGAAAAAACCAATACTACCAGTTCGATTTGTAAAAATTATTCATGATTCAATTAACCAAACCGTCGATACCGCTACCTTGTATTCATTTGTTGTTATGAAAATTAAAAACAAATTGGTCTCAAAAATATATTTTCTTTATTTTTATTTTAATAACCAAATTGTT
This sequence comes from Nelumbo lutea, assembly GCF_056320005.1. Lineage (NCBI taxonomy): Eukaryota > Viridiplantae > Streptophyta > Magnoliopsida > Proteales > Nelumbonaceae > Nelumbo > Nelumbo lutea. Next base: position 136,684,143 of record NC_142684.1, on the reverse strand, counting down.
TTTCTTTTCTTTTTTTTTGGAGTAATCAATTTGTTTTCAAACCAGTTGGTTAACCGGGTACAAAACACAGTACTGGTACAGTGCAGCAAAGTCAACAACCATGGGTACAAAGGGCATTGGCAGTTTTTGTTAAAAGGCAGAAGATCTTTCTTCCTTGGTCGGTCCAATTTCCCATCCCTTTGCTTTGCAAATGATACCTTCGTTGATCGTTCGTAGACGGTACACCCAAGAGACGTCCTACATGCAATTATGCGGAAAAGGATTAAAGCAGGGAGTCAGGGACTACTCTTATTGCCCGAAGTTTTGGTTGTCAACATTCAACAATAAAAGTAGAGAGAGAAAGAGATATATATATATAGAGAGAGGGCAGGCCGTGGTGGGGCATTTACAATTACAAGGACAGAGATTAGCTTGCCTTCAAAAGAAGGGTCTCACCATAAAATCCCAACGTTAATTCCATGGTCCAATGCTACTAGATGGTCACACAAAGACAAAATCAAGGGTCAAGAATGAAAGAAGTTGTAGGGATGAGATGGTGTCAACGTTGTTTAAAATTAAATATCTTTCAAATGGAATGGAGCAAATTCCCCAGTAAATGAATTGCCAAAAAAATCCCCAAGCACATGGCCTTTTAAGCAGTAAAGAATACAGTCTTGTTACATGCCCACAAAGAGAAGAACAAAAGTGAAGTGAATAAAAAAAAAAAAAATCACTCAATCAAACTTGCGAAGAATTTTGTGGTTTATTGTCCCTGATTTAACCTTGATCAAGGGAGTTGTGGTCTTGATAAATTATACGGGAAAAACATATTTTCACGGGGCGGTAATTTTTCACCCAATCCACCTATATCTAATTCACCCAATCAGTTCATTTACTTGGCAGGTTCTGTTAAATGGGTTGGGTTGTGGATAACCATTGGATTAATCATTAGAGACATAAGCATTAATTTCTTAATTTTTTCTTAAACTTTCTTCATTTGAATTAAATAATTTATATTTAATGCATTAATTTTCTATTAATTATTGATTAAATTTAGTTTTGTCTTGAATCAATACATTTCATCCAACATAAATCCAAATCAATTTGACCCGAGTCCGGACTAATTCAACGTGGTCTGACCCAATCTAGCATATACCGATTCGGGCCGACCCGAAATCCGAAATAGACCCCGAGTAGGATGGTTAAGTACCGCTTGCTCGGTTTGGGTCATCCGGTCCAACCAGTATTCACACAGCCTGACCCGATCCGACACATGTCGATCCTGAATCTAAAACAATTTTGGGCAAGATGATTCTGTGTCCGTGTGCTTTGCCCGCTCTAGACCGTTCGTCCAACCGACCAATATCCACACAACCGGACCCGAATCTGGACTGGCCCAATTTACTTACATTGACCTACTTTGGGTCAATTGGTTCAGTCCCAAACCCATACACAAACCTGATATGGTCCAGTCCAAGTCAATCCACCATTGACTGAACCGATCCGGTTTGGTATGACCGGATTGATCCATATCTAAACAGTTTAACCACCTTTAATGTGATTAGCTCGAAGATAATCCAATTAGATAGTTCAAGTTGGTCTGATCGATTTGAACCTAAGTGGTTCGGTCAAACCCGAAATCCGAACATAGTCAAATAGCTTCGCCGCTTGTGTAAAAATAACATGCATGTAATGTGATTTGAACATTCACCACTTATGTAAATAGTAATTACAATTACCACCAAGATATGACCAACTTATTTGATAAGAAAGAGTTAGTTTTTTTTTTTTTTTTTTTTTTTTTTTTAAGTCCATAAATATAAGACTAATGGGTTTGGGTGGGTTGGATTGGGTTAAAGCAGGTTTGGGTTGAACCCAACCCATTTAATTTTATATAACTGGGTCATTAATGGGTTGGCGGGTTAGATGGGTTGGGTCGAAGCTCAACCTAAACCCAACCCAACCCGCCCAATGGCCACCGCTATATTTTCATATGCACTTGAAAACTGATTTTAAATTTTCTAATAAAACTTTGTTTTTTACTTTTTACGTGTTTTCTCTTTTTTCAAGCCTTGTCCCACATTGAATAGATTATTGGACCTATTTTGAAGCTTTTAAGTATTACACTTCTTAAAATTATTGAGAGGAGAGTATAGAGACTTGCTACTGTACAACGTGTGCACGCGTGACTATGGTGCACTGAGGCACACTTTGCTTTGCAAACTATGAGTTTTAGGTGGTGAAAAGGTTTGCGATGAGACATTAGTTTGTGAGTTTTTGTGAAATCTCAAAGTCATAGACTTTGAAATTTGCAGTATGTGCGATTTGCAAAAATCGTAAATTGCATATTGCGGAATTTTGTGAAATTTCAAAATCACATCTGGTTTGAGCCGCACATAAGAGTGCAGTAGGCTTTAAGGATTAAACATGACCATTGACGTTTTGAATTAATCCAACAGTCATGACTTGATCGAGTGTGATCAAGGGACAATATTTAAACATTAACGGTCACTAACCGTAAACTAACTAAGAAGAATCACAAAGTTTGAAATTGTGACTATACAAAGAGACCCTTCAAACCAACACATCCCTCTTCGATATGACTCTCTAGATTTTATTTAAAGGGTGTAAACCAAGTTGCTTGATACAAAAGTTTTCTGATCACTTCTTATTGTCTCTCTCAGTCCGATATGCTACTATCTTACAAAAGGTTTCTTCATAGATTCTCCAAGTTTGTTGATGTAGTTTCTCACCCTAAGCTCTGTTATATCTTGGGAACGGGTTTGCTTGTAACCAACAGTGAAAAGTCATTGTTATATCCATGGGCTAAGATTCCCAATAATTCCATTTCAATTTTTAGTTACGATGAAGAGCTGATGTGTATTCTATAGTCTTTATTCCACCCACATGATTTTTTGATGGCAAGTGAAGGGCTCATTATGAAATTCCCAATCAATATCCTATATTTTAGCTTGAGTGACAATTTGGTCCCCCAAGCTTTAAAATATGACAATCTAGTACTTATTAATCAGCCGTTAAATGGCATGTAGAAAGACACAAATGCCCTTCAAGTGTCATCTAATTTTCTTTATCAACCATCCACTAAAATCTTAGCCAACCGTTAAATTTTTCATCCCTACGACAACACTTTTGTCTCTCTCTCAAGTATCAAGACAAACAACACTTTTGTCTCTCTCTCTAGTATCAAGACAAAGCTTCCAATTCTTCTACTCTCTTTTACCTTTAGGAATAAAATATTACTGTGTTATGTTAAAAAAATAAAAATAAGTTGTATACAACTTGGTAAAAACACTTGGCTATCTTTATATCCTGTAACAACTTTGCGAGTATGAATTCACATCAATGTGTTTTATTTCTTTTCTTGGTAAAAACACTTTCAAAAGTTTGTTAAACATTTTGGAGCAAATCAACTCTGCTAAACATTTTCTTGGCTATCTCTATATCCTGTAAGTTGCATTCCATTCACGATCTTCTGCATTTGTGCTTCCTGCTACCAAGTGTTCTTACTTTTGAAGTTTTTCGGCTAACTTTACTTTAACGATGCATTCTTTTCGTGTTTGATCAGCTATGGATTCATTTTCGGCTAACCTAATCCACTGGGTTCCCTATCTGATGGAGTGTCAATATTAGCCACAATAACCTTCTTTTTATTTTTCACTTTGGCATTTATTCTAACAATATGTAATGGTAAATATGTGTGGACTATGTTTTAGGAAGATGATGAACAATATATTTTATTTCCAATGATAATTTTGATAGTTTTAAGTCTTAAATCACACATAAGGTCACATGATACATAACTGACGGTCCACTAATAAATGATACTAGATTGTTACATTTTGAAAGTCCGTATACTAAATTGTCGCATTTTAAAATTCGGGGACCAAATTGTCACTAAAGCCAAAACAGAAAATTTTCCCTACATCTAATTCAAAATCACTTTAATCTATTGAACCAGAAAAGGCCCACGACCCAAAAACTAATGTATTTTTGAAAAGTAATGTAGTTTTGGTAAAAAAATGAATTAAAAGTATTAATATTGTTATTAAATAATGAAAAATAATGTTAATTAAATAAATACTGTTAATTATTGAAAGTAAAGTATTTTTGAAAATACCGTTAATAATTAAATACTGAAATAATTATGTAATTATGAAAAATACTGTAATTATTTAAAATTATAAAAATATTGTATTTTCAAAATACTGTATTAGCATTATGAAAAATAATGCAATTATAAATACTGTAATTAATAAAACTACTGTAATTCTAAAATACTGTAATTATTTAAAATACTGTAATTAATACTGTTAATTAATAAATATAGTATTTTTTAAAATACTGTAATTATCTAAAATACTGTAATTAATACTGTTAATCTATAAATACTGTAACTAAAACTGTAGTTAATACTGTTAATTAATAAATATAGTCTTTTTTAAAAATTCTGTAATTAATACTGCTAATTAAATAGAATACTGTAATTAATACTTTTAATAAATTACTGTAATTAAAATAAAATATAGTTTTTCAAAATTCTGTATTTATTAATTAAATTAAATACTGTATTTTTGTAAAATAATTTTAACTATTAGAAATTATGAAAAATAATGCAATTATAAATACTTTTAATTAAATACTGTAATTACTAAACATTGTATTTTATAAAAAATTCTGTAATTAATACTGTTAATTAAATAAAATACTCTAACTAATACTGTTAATAAATATAGTATTTAAATACAGTTAATAAAATACTGTAATTAAAATACGGTTAATAAAATATAGATTTTCAAAATGCTGTATTTATTGATTAAATTAAATACTGTAATTAATAATATTATTTATTTCATACTGTACTTTTTAAAAATATTTTAATTATTAAAATACTAAAATTAATTAAATATATACTTTATTAATTAATACTGTATTTATTAATTAAATGAGATACTGTATTTGGTTAATAGTAATTTAATTAACAGTAATGTAACACTAATTAACAGTTTAAATTACATTTAAAATTAATTAACAGTATTTAAATTAAATTTAAACTTAATTTACAGTTATTAATTAAATGAAATATTGTAATTTTCTAATACTGTTATTATTATTATTATTATTATTATTATTATTATTATTATTATTATTATTATTATTATTATTATTATGCTTTTATGGATATAAAATTGCAACAACAAATTGAAAATAGCAAAATAAAATTTAATTACACATCAATCACATAAATCACATAAATAAAGCAAACATTTTCAAATAGATGGCAACAACAAAATAAAAAATAATCTACACCATTTTCAAATAAATAAACCAAGCATTTTAAACACAAAATGTTAATAAATAAATATTGCAATTAATAATGTTAATTAAGTATTACTGTTAATTGTTAAAAATAGTGTAATCATGAAAAACACTATGAATTAATAATAGTATTTTTCAATAAATACAGTTACATTTATTTCTAGAAATTATCATATTTTCAGAAAGATATTGGTAATTTCTTGGATAAAACTAATTAAATGTAACTTTCTGGTAATTACAGTTTAAAAATAATTTAGTTGCAGATTAAAAATAAATACTGTGAATTGTATTATTGTTAATTAATGTTAAAAGTAATTTTCTAGTAATCTTAATTTATAGCTTAACTTATAATTACTGATAATTACAGTTTAAATATCATTTAGTTACAGTTGAAAAATAACAAGTGTTAATCACTATTAATTAAAAAAAATATTAATTTTTAGAAAATAATGTATTTATTAATTTCTATTAATTACTGTTAAATGTAATTAAATGTAATTACTGTGAATTACTGTTTAAAAATAACTACAGTTAATTGTAATAATGTTAATTAATAAATACATTATTTATAAAAATAATATATTTATAAATACTGCTTTTCAGTAAATACTGTAATTTTTAAAATACTAACTTATTAATAATACTGTAATTATTAAATTACTCTATTTTGTGGAAAAATATTATTACTGTTAATTACAATTGAAAAATAAATATTTAGTTACAGTTTTAAAATAAATATTGTGAATTATATTACTATTAATTAATAATTAGTGTTAATTAATTACTGTTAATTAATGTTCAATGAAATTAAATGTAATTTTCTGGTAATTATAATTTATAGCTTAACTTATAATTACTATTAATTACAGTTTAAAAATCATTTAGTTATAGTTGAAAAATAATTAATTTTAATTACTATTAATTAAAAATATTTTATTTTTTAAAAATAATGTATTTATTAATTACTATTAATTATTTCGTATTACAATTTAAAAATATTTGCAGTTAATTATATTACTGTTAATTAATAAATACATTATTTATAAAAAAATATATATTTACTAATACTGATAATTAATATTAAATAATTACAGTTAATTATATTACTGTTAATTAAATGTAAATACTGTAATTATTAAAATACTATTAATTAATAAGACTGTTTTTCAGTAAATAAATATTATAAATTATATTACTGTTAATTAATGTTAAATGTAAATTTCTGGTAATTATAATTTATAGCTTAACTTATAATTACTGTTTATTACATTTTAAAAATAATTACAATTAATTATATTACTGTTAATTAGTAAATACATTATTGAATTACTGTATTTTTTTTAAAAGTATAATTACTGTTAATTATAGTTGAAAAATAATTATTTTGCTACAGTTAATTAATACTGTATGATGCACTGTTAATTATAAATTGCAATTATTGTTAATTCTGTTAATTAATGGTTGAGGAAATTGTACCTGTTTTTTTTTTTTTTTTCTTGTAACTTTAACTCTAGAACAAACTTGAAACTTGTATTTTTCACCGGAGAACACGCCTAAAGCAACATATGAGAACCATTAAGCAAAAATCGAAAATGAATCTGAAAAAAAAAACCAGCGGAGAAAACAAACCTGATATTTGGCTTTATTCTTCTATGTTCACAGATCTCATATGAGAGACTTTTGAGTGAGTGTGAGAAACAACCAAGAAAATTAATGAAGGAGAGCCGTAGAACCACACTAGAGTAACATCAGAGACTGCGGCTATGCTCTAACAAATGAACTTCACAACATTCCAAGGCAAAGGAGCGTGAATGGACCAATGATGTTATTTTTACGTATATGACATTTTTGCATTGATATGGATGTAGGAATAAATGGCACAGAAGATATTTTGGAAGTCCAAATGACTACCACTTTTGATTGGCGAGAGTTACATATTACATGAATTAAAAAAAAAATCAAAAATTTGAGAAATTAAGAAAGGGATGGAGGAGAAAGGAGAGACATGCTGACATGGCACGTCTAGTTTTAATATATATACTAGCGGGGGTCTGTGCGATGCATAGAAAAATCTGAAATATTTAATAATTTTATTTATTATTAATTAATATTAAATTAATAATCAAAATTTATTGTTAATTAACTAAAAATATTCAAAGTTATTGTTAATAACTAAAATTTTAATAATTATATTTTCATTTAATGTTGATTTAAAGAAGATAATTATTGTTAATTTAATATGAACAAATATTTTTCAATAAATTTAGTTTTATTAATAATTTTAATATTTGTTATTATTTTTAAATGAAATTTTGATTAACTTTAAATAAATAAAAATAATTACAAAATCTAACATTTTTATTAAGTTCAATAATAATTAACAATTATGTAGGAATGACAATGGAGTGGGTTTAGGCGGGGCACCCCATCCCTGTTCCTACCCATAGTCAAGACACTCTATCCCATCCCCGCCCCGTCCCTAGTGTCAAGTGGGTTCAAGGCAAGGCAACCACTCCTCAATGTCGGGCGAGTTTAGGAGCAAGGCACCCCACTCCTCATCAAGGATGGGGAATACTCGAATTTCCCCACCCCATCCCCAATATAGGGCGGGTTCAAGTAGAGGTGTAAATCGGGTTGTGCTGGGTCAAGCCTTGGGCCAGGTCAGGTCGCGGACCGGGCCAAGCTATGAAAGGTCCATTTAAAAAAATTTGAAAAAGATGTTTAAATTTTTATTTCATATGATTTTTAATGTATACAATTCCTATTCATGATCCAGGTAGCTTGATAGTCCAGCTCAGATAGACCTGTTATTTTTTAGGCTTGGACAAAATTTTAGGCTCGTGGACTCAAACTCGAATTTTCTTAAATAAGCCTGACCCGATACTACAACATATATAAAGAAGTATTTATGTTATATATATATATATATATATATATATATATGCTTCTTAAATTATTAATAAATATCAATGAACTATTAGGAAAGGAAATATAAATTAGTTTAGTAATTTATTAATTATAATTACTGTTAATAATTAGTTTAATAAATTATAATTTATTAATTTATTAAATTAGTCAATTACAATTTAAAAATAATCATTGTTAACTATATTACTATTAATAATTAAAATACATTATCTTGTCATTATTATTCAATATTTTTTGCAATAAATTATATATAAATATTATTTATTTTTATCACAAAATAAATAATAGTTATAATCAAATTCATTAAAATGTAATTTTTTGGAATTTTATTTTTTAATAATTAGTCAAATGCAAGTATATTAAACAATTGTGGAATTATACTTAAATTGAAACTGAAAATGATATAGACATAGATAGAGTTTAGGAGGTTTAGGCAATTTAATGTTGTAATTGTGAAGGGAATTATTGATTAATTTATATTGTATGAAATAACTTATACAATCAATTTTGAAGAAGGAAATTATTGATTAACTTATATTGGAAAATAAAAGAAAAATTACAATAATTTTGTAAATAAACTATTTAATAAAAAATAAAATTTTAATAACAATTTAAAAATGATTTCCTATAATTTTCTATAATTACAAAAATGTAATTACTTTTCAAAGTTTTTTATAAAATATTCAGAAAATTAAATTTTGGAAATTAAAAGAAATTTTAATGTAATTTTGAAAATTTTCTTTAAAATGGAATAAAGGAAATCTGTTTATTACACTTGATAGATTTTGGAAATTTATTGAGAATTTGTGTAATTTATATTGTAAATTATTAAAGATAAATTAGTATGGTAAAAAGGAAAACTATAATTTGTACCAATAATTACACAAAATATTTTTTTTGAAGATAAATTAGTATAATATTGCTAAATTTTGGAAAATGGTATTATTGATTAATTTATATTGAAATATAAAAGATAAAATAGTTAATTTTGTAAATAGACAGTTTAAAAGAATAAATTATTTAATAACATTTTAAAAATAAATTTCAATAGTTTCTCAATATTACATAAATGTAATGAATTTTCCATAATTTTAATAAAATTATATTCTATAAAATTAAATAATTTAGTGTAATTTTTGAAATTTACCATGTGGCTGACATTCAATTTATCATTTTTGTCATAAAATTACATTTTAGAAAATCAAAGATAATTTATTGCATCACACAAGTTCCTGCTAGTAGAAACATATATAGAATTGTATGTAAAAATACTTCAGGGTCCCATGCATTTGATAAACAAAATCCAAATTGGAGGGCCCTTATAGTTAGAAAAATTATTTTTACTTTTTGTTATTCTAAATTGAATTTAAATGAATTTTACTTTTTATTATTTTGTTAGATAAATTTATTTTCTTTTTTACTAATTTTGATTAGATTTTATTAATTTTCATTTATTATAAATGGAATTTAAATATTTGTGAATTATACAAAAATTAATTTGAAATTAAATGACAATTTAAAAAATCTAATGAAATATTACGTGTGTGTATATACCGATACTTGTTAATTTGTTTTAGGATCATTTGTTAATACTTATTTTAATATTCCTAATTTATCGTAATAATATTTTATTTTGACCAACTTCATGTATTGGTATAATATACTATTAATTATTAACTATATATATAATAAAATTAAATTGAAAAAAATACAATAAGTTTGGAAGATTAGAATAAAATAGTATAAAATGGGGGGTATGCGTGGGCCATGTCAACACGATCCAACCTAGGAGGGTTCCGACTGGACCTGGCACGGCTTACTTGTTGGCCTCTGGCAGCCTCATCCACTTTACAGCTCTACTATTGACCAATTCATCATTCGAAGTAGGGATTCAAATACCAGCTCCCTTGATCCCAGTAAATCGGATCGGACCTAAAATGTCGATCCGATCCGATGTCCCGATCGGATTTGCCATAACCCAATTTAATCCATAATATTATATATTATAATATACTATTATATTATATAAAAATATAATATAATATAATATTTATTGATGAAGGATGATTTGGCCTGACCTCATAGTTATGCGACACGTGGCAAAAGCAACAGTTCGGCACAAAAGCAAGCTTAAGGCGTTTTCATCAAGAGGAGAAACCAGCGGACTGAGCTCCCTTCTAGGGGCCCGAACTCACCCTTGGCCCCAAACTGGAAAGAAATCCACTGGCCTGCCTTGCAACAGTTCGGGACATATCTCGCCGAATTGACCTACCTGGTAACAGCTCGGGATACACCTCGCCGAACTGACCTGCCTTGCAACAGTTCGGGACATACCTCGCCAAACTGACCTACTTGGTAACAGCTCGGGATACACCTCGCCGAACTGACCTGCCTTGCAACAGTTCGAGATACACCTCGCCGAACTGACCTGCCCTATACATACCTCCAAACTCAAGACTTCGCCTCGCTCACCACTCCACACCTTCAGGGCACCAAAACCAAACAAATCGTACTATGCCTAACACTGAGGAAGTTCGTTCCCAAGGGCGTCGCACCTGAATGGCTTGAGATCTGACGCTTGACGGCCGCACTCTAAACGGCCACCTGCCATCGCCACCTGACACCGCCGTCTCCAGTTAGAGAGACGGTTCTGTCCCAGCAGAAAGGACGACGGCCGAATTGACAGACGTAAGGGTAATCATACCCGACCTGACAAGGGCCTCAGAGCGAGTGCGCGAAGTGATTATAAGAGCCCCTTGCCCCCCAGCGAACAAGGTATGTAAACTTTGCGCCATCTGGTCTACACTTTGCCTTTGAGAGATTACTGACTTGAGCTTCGGAGTTATCACATCGGGTTCCCCCGGAGTTCTCTCATTTTTCCCGTTTCAGGCTCCCCGACGCTCTAGCTCAGAAGCGAGTTTGTTGACAGGTAAGACCGACCGGATTGCGCTCCATCATTTATATTATATCATAATATTTTAATACAATTTTAATCAAATCAGATTTAAATATCCAATAAGATATAATGTAAATCATACTCTTAAAAATTCAAATTCTTATTGAATTCAGGTCAATCAGATTTCTTATAAATATCGATCCACCTCTAACGGGGTGGACAGTCAAATCATTCAACCTTAACATAATATTTGCTAGAACAAAATCAGAGTTTCAGTCATCTGCCTTTGAATATACAAAAAGACAAAAGAAGGTTGTTTCTGAAAGCAGATCGAAGAAAATTGGCCACAACCACAAGTCACTTGGCTGGCACACTTGGGGAGGAAGGGACTAAATAATTCACCAAAACTTGGCTTTTTGAGCCTCCCACCACGGGTGGTAATTATTATATTTTTGTTTGTGTGAAGACAAAAAACGAGATAAAAGAAAGCAATTATTTTGTTCCTCACACCAATCTCACGAGAGAATAACAAAACCGTCTACATTAGGCCTGTCAATAATATTTGAAAATCAGAGGCCCGACTCGGCATCCAATCCAGTTATCTTAGATTTGGATGATGCATTTATATAACTTGATCGGATTTAAATGTTACAATTTTAATATTTATTAATTTTATATAATTATTTTAAATATTATAAAAATATGTTCTATATATTATATTATATATGAATTTTTATATATATAATAAATTTAATATATTACTAATTAATTATATATACAAGCTGAAAAATAAATATTTTTTTAGCATTTTAGAAAATATAACGCCTAGTTGGATTAAGTCCGAATCCAACTCGGATCCGTTAAGATTCAAATTAAAATCCAAATCTTTAAATTTGATTGGATTTCTAATCAGATTCAGATGTAAGTTTTCAACAATTGGATCAAATGCAGATTTTGTTACATTCGGTCCAATTACGGCCCTAGTCTATATGTAGAGGTGCCGCCCTCCCTTGGGATAACTTGGGGGGTCAGCCCGGCATGGCCCACGGTCCAAACCCATGCGGGTCTGTGTCATGCCATGGGTCATGCTGACTCATGGCCCAAGCCTTGGACCAGGCTAGGTTATGAACCGGGCCAAAATTATTTATTTAAAAAATTAAAAAAAAACTTAAATTATTAATTTTATATAAATTTTGATGCATACAATTACTTATATATACAATAATTAAATAAATACCCACGCCCAACACAACCCACACACGATCGTGCTAGGCCTAGCACGGCCCGCGTGCCGTCGTGACGTCTCGATTTACACCTCTATCACCATATGTGATTATATCGAGTGAAGGACTTGTCATGTCATTTGTGTCTTTTATCTCAAAAGTCTTATCCTTATTTTAACACTTATTTGTTATTTATATTTATTCTTTATATAACATTAACTGTAGAGGTTTAAAACGGGTACGACATGGCCCCCGGGCGGCTCACACAAAATGCAGGCCGTGCTGCCCTCCCCGGGTCAGCCCGACACGACCCAGAGTCCAAGCCCATGCGGGCCCATGCTGTGTTATACCAGGCCGGGCCGTGGATTGGGCCAAAACTATTTATTTAAAAAAATTAAAAAATTTAAAGTTTTAATTTTATATGAATTTTGATATATACAATTGTTTATTTTATTAATATATTATATACTATATTATTATACAAGTATAATTTATATATTATATTATATATAAATATAAATGTATATATAAATAATATATGGGCCATATTGGGTCATGTTGCGAGCCATGCTGGGCCGGGCCGTGATGGCTCACGGGCTGCATGCAGCATGGCTCGTTCAGTCATGTCATGTTGGCCTGACCCACAAATTAAAATCCAAATCTTTAAATTTGATTGGATTTCTAATCAGATTCAAATGTAAGTTTTCAACAATCGGATCAAATGCGGATTTTGCTACATCCGGTCCAATTATGGCCCTAGTCTATATGTAGAGGTGCCGCCCTCCCTTGGGATAACTTAGGGGGTCAGCCCGACATGGCCCATGGCCTAAGCCCATGCAAGCCCGTGTCGTGCTGTGGATCGGGCTGGCTCATGGCCCAAGCCTTGGGCCAGGCTGGGTCATGGACAGGGCCAAAACCATTTATTTAAAAAATTAGAAAAAACTTAAATTATTAATTTTATATAAATTTTAATGCATACAATTACTTATATATACAATAATTAAATAAATTAATATAATAAAATAGAAAATAATTACTTATTTTATTAATATATTATATACTATATTATAATTAATATATATATATATATATATATATATATATATATAATATGAGCCATGCTGGGTCGGTCCACGGGTTGGATCGTATCGACTCATAGGTCGTGGGTGGAATAACCCACAGAGTCATGCTATATCAATCCAACTCATGTACTTAAAAACCCAGGCCCAACACAACCCACACACGATCGGGCCTGGTACAACCCGCGTGCGGTCGTGATGTCTCGATTTACACCTCTATGACCATATGTGATTATATCGAGTGAACGACTAGTCATGTCATTAGTGTCTTTTATCTCAAAAGTCTTATCCTTATTTTAACACTTATTTATTATTTATATTTATTCTTTATATAACATTAAGTGTAGAGGTTTAAAACGGGTACGAGATGGCCCCCGGGCGGCTCACACAAAATGCAAGCCGTGCTGCCCTCCCGTGAGATAAGTTGGGGGTTAACCCGGTATGACCCATAGTTCACGTCCATATAGGCCCGGTATGAATTGGGTCAACCCGGTATGAATTGGGTCAAAGCTATTTATTTAAAAAAATTTAAAAAATTTAAAATTTTAATTTTATATGAATTTTGATATATACAATTACATATTTTATTAATATATTATATACTATATTATTATATAAGTATAATTTATATATTATATTATATATAAATATAAATATATATAAATAATATATGGGCCATGTTGGGCCATGTTGCGAGTCGTGCTGGGCCAGGCCGTAATGGCACATGGGCCACATGCAGCATGGCTCGTTCAGTCATATCGTGTTGGCCCGGCCCATAAACTTAAAACCCCAAGCCCAGCACAGCCCACATGATTGTGCTGGGCCTGCCACGGCCCGCGTGCTATCGTACTGAGCCATGTCAGAACGGTCCAAAGTCGGGCCGGGCCACGGGCGGCATGACCCGCTTTTCACCACTGTAAAGGTTAACTAATGAATTTTGCATGAGAGTTCCTAGCTTTCACGCGATGGATCACAAAGAATTTGTAAAGAATGAATTTTAAACAGCATCCTTATGATTCATTCACAAATGCATCGTCCATCTCCTTCTTTTCCCATGACTTTCTCTATTTATATATTTCAGTCTCATTTATGCATCGTTCGTCCATCTCCTACTGTGATTGTAGTTTATAACAAATTTTCTTAGTCATGAAAAGGCAAAATTGTCCTGCTAAGTTCAAGTGCTCTCATTGCCCTAAGGGATTTTTATTCGAAAATGGCTTAATGTCTCATTATCAATCTCGGCATCCAACTTACATTCATGAGTGTAAGAATTGCAAGAACAAGTTTCCAACCACTGGAGATTTAGCTGAACATCAACGGAAAGAAGCTGAAAAGAGAGCTGAAGAAAAAGGTGGCTGAGAGGTTAACAGGAGAAAGAATGAAATAAAGAGAAGAAGACTAGTTTTTATTTTTTTATTTCATTATAGAATGCAGTGTTTTTATTTTCCTTTATAGATGCAGGGTTTTTATTTTCTTATTTTCTCTGTGTTCAGCAACACTCATGGCAACAGTGTTGTCTTTCTGGAGACGATGGGATTATAGATAATCTAATCTAAACACAGTTCACTGACCTCTCTGTCTCTCTCTGCCTCTCTGACTGAACTTCTCCTATCGGGTTCTCTGAACTGTGTTTAGTTCCATTATTCTGTTCTGATTAGGAAATTATGCTTCTTTAGTTGTATTTACTATATAGGTCATTTTGCCTTGTCAAAGTTATCAGTTCAAGATCTCAACAAGCTCTGTGCGAATGGTCATTTCCTGAATGAAGATAATGTCTAAAACTCTAAATTGTGGCCTGGCCCACAATTTGTATTGTATAGTACGTATATAGTATACTCACATATATGTATGCATAGGCCAGAGCCTGCCTTGGTCTAGCCCATGATCATCCACCCCTACATAGAATCATGCTAATTGGTTCTTGAAATATTACAGCATGCTGATAATTTGGGAGGTTATATAAAATTTGGCTTCAGGTATTATTGTAGCTTGTCAAATTGATCTTGTGAATTTCCTACCTATATGTTTGAATTTCAAGTGTTATAAACTAGTTGTTTCTCAAGGTTTTCTAGTGGTACAAACTTGGTTTCAAGGAGTATGGGTTTCTGCAGCATTGCCGAACCCTGTTGTTTGGCCCTAATACCTAATTAGACAATAATAATTTATTTTCTTGTATGCACAAGTGGTGCGGTTACAACAGGTTGGGACCTGGCACCCACTACTAGGTCCAATGTTTCTCCCACACATGGTCGTTTTAAGCTTTTGACTGGAGATGTTTTTGTATGTTGTATCTTCTAATTTTCAGTATGCGGGTGAAAGCATAGCCACAAAAGGATGGTGGGATTGCTACTTTCTTGAATAGATCCCTGGTTTCCTTCTAGAAGAGTTTTCTTTTATATATTGTTTTGCATTTAGTACTTTTGATATCAATTTAATTTCGTTATTGAGTTCATGCAACTGGAAGTGGATGTGTTACTTGAGAGATCAGAGAATTGGTAATGGACTATGAAGTCCATATGGATTTTTTGGGCATAAGAGAATTCCAGGGTTCTTGAGGTTTATAGAAGTGTTGATAAACTTCAATGACTTCTGACTTCCTATTGAAAGCCTGGCATCTGTCTGGGCTCTGGAAGAACATGTTAAGACTGCTGGAACAGACCAATAAAAAGCAGTTAACCAGTTTTACAAGAGGAGGCCATATCAGCACAACTAACCATCCACTTGCAACAACTGTAATAGAAAGACAATCAAGATTGTAAAACAGTATAAGTAGTAGAGCAGAAAAGGAATAAGACATTGATTCTTTCAGCATTAAACTCTATCTCTCTCTCTCTCTTCCAAGAATTCAGGAGGTTGGCTCCTCAAAGAGCCCTGAGTTAGGCAGGTTCCTAACAATTTGGTATTAGACCCAAAATGACCAACACAAGAAACACGTCAGTAGACACCCGAGTGGATCAGATGGAGGTAGAGATCCATCGATTGTCTTCAGATCGCAAAGAAATGAAGGAAGGTTTCACTGTTCTCCTCCTTCAACTGGAGCAGGGGGCAACAAACAATGACAGAGGAAGCCAAGAAGAGCGCATCAATGAAAACAATTGCAGAACAGGGGCAGCAACGAGAATAGCCAAAATCGATTTCCCCATCTTCTCAGGCGGCGACCCAACTCCCTGGATTCTCAAAGTCGAACGGTATTTCGATTACCATGAAACACTTGGGCAAGATAGGGTAGCTCTGGCTTCTGCACATCTTGAAGGGGAAGCTATCCTTCGGTTTCAATGATACCGAAGGGTGCACCCTCGACAAACTTGGGCAGACTTCACGGATGCCATGATTGTCCGTTTTGGATCATTTGGGTTTGCAGATTTTGATGAAAATTTGGCAAAGCTACGGTAGGTGGGACCGGTAAAGGATTACCAGATGGAGTTCGAAAGGTTGGCCGTGAGAGTCCAAGGGTGGACAGAGAAGGCATTGGTGGGAAGCTTCATCGGCGGCCTAAAAGAAGAACTGCAACTGGAAGTGAAAGCGATGCAGCCCACTTTGGTCATCAATGCTGCAGCACTACCAAGATTGTATGAGGATAAGTTCAGTCAAGCAAGAAAGGTGCAACGACCATGGGGTCCAGGAGCAAGAAAGGAGCAAGAAAGGACAACAACACTAGACAAGGAGGAAGGAGTACTTGGCCCAGGCCCATTGGTTCCTTTCAAACGGCTGACCTAGGCAAAGATGCAAGCCCACAGAGACAAAGGTCTCTGTTACAACTGCGAAGAGAAATTGGGTCGGGCCATCACTGCAAGAAACAACAAGCAGTTTTCCTCTAAACAGATGCCGAAGAGGAAGACGACCTCACTGGTTGCAGAGAATCTAACCCAGGGTGGAAAATACAATCCAATGGCATGCCTGAAATATCTCTACAAGCCCTTATGGGACTTACGTCCACTCAAACAATGAGAGTTGCAGGGCTAATCCAAGGACGCAAAGTGTCAATCCTCATTGACAGTGGCAGCTCCATTAACTTCATAACTAAGTCTTGGTGGATAAAATGGAACTTCCGGTTCAACCAACAATGGCCTTTATGGTTCATGTCTCCAATGGTAGTACCATATCCTGCAATAGCATTTGCATGGGCCTACCCCTAAAGGTTCAGGGTCATCAATTTGCGGTGGACCTATCCTCTCCATCTTAGTGGAGCGGACGTGGTGCTAGGCATTCAATGGTTAAGACAGCTAGGACTCGTGGTCTGTGACTGGGCTCGTCTCACCATGGACTTCACATCAGGGAACTCTACAGTCCATCTACAAGGGCAAACATGCAAGGGTCAAAGGCCCATCAGTTTTGCAACACTAACAAAGCAAATAGGAAATCCAGATTAGCCCATATTCATGCACATGGACTCAAATTGGACCAGCCCATCTTTAACTAACAGCAGCCCAGATGGGCCTAGAGGCTTTCATAGCCACCTACAACAACTCCTTCAGCACTATGGAGCCGTGCTCAAAGAACCCCAAGGACTGCCACCACGTCGGGAGCATGACCACTGCATCCTCCTCATGCCGGGATCAGCTCCGACCAATGTAAGACCCTACCGATACCCTTACTTTCAAAAATCTGAAATCGAGAAGCAAGTTCAAGATATGCTTAAGCAAGGGATAATACAGCCCAGTCACATCCCATTCTCTTCACTGGTATTATTAGTAAAAAAGAAAAAATGATAGGACATGGCGGTTTTGTATTGATTACAAAGTCTTTAATAGCATCACCATTAAAGACCAATTCCCAATACTAGTCATTGATGAGCTGCTTGATGAAATCATTCAAGCTACCATATTCTCAAAACTAGATTTACGAGTTGGGTATCATTAAATAAGGGTACATAGGGAGGATGTTCACAAAACGGCTTTCAGGACACATGATGGCCACTATGAGTTCTTGGTCATGCCATTTGGGCTGACCAATGCTCCAGCCACATTTCAAGCATTAATGAGTAACATATTCCGACCATATTTACGTAAGTTCATCCTTGTTTTTTTTATGACATATTGGTCTATAGCCCCAATTAGGAGGAGCATCTGAATCATCTACAGGTCACCCTTGCAACAGTTCAGGCCCACCAACTGTTCATTAAAGAGTCCAAGTGCTCATTTGGACAAAACCAAGTTCACTACTTGGGACATGTTGTAGAGAAGAGGACTATAGCGGCTGACCCAAATAAAATCTCCAGTATAATGGGCTGGCCGCAACCCAAATGTGTGAAAGAATTGAGGACCTTCTTGGGCCTGTCGGGGTACTACCACTGCTTCATCAAAAAACTGTAGCCTAATAGCTACCCCATTGACCCAATTGCTGAAACAATATGCTTTTAACTAGTCAACCCAGGCTCAACAAGCTTTTGAGCAATTGAGACAAGCAGTTGCGAGCCCTCCAACATTAGCACTGCCCGATTTCACAAAAGACTTCATCATTGAGTTTGATGCTTTCAATCAAGGTGTTGGGGCTGTTCTCATGCAAGAGGGGCGACCACTGGCCTTTTTTAGCAATGCCTTAACATCACAAAAGTGGATCAAATCAGTTTATGAACGAGAATTAATAGCAATGGTCTTAGCAGTCCAACGTTGGCGATCCTACTTGATCGGTAGATGGTTCATAATTCGGACCGACCATCAAAGTTTGAAGTTCTTATTGGATCAATAAGTTCTAGCCCCAAAGCAACAACGCTGGATATCCAAGCTACTGGGGTACGACTACAGAATTGAATACAAAGCAGTAGGGTTGTTCATAAGAAGGCCCAACCCGACCAAACCGGCCAACCCAGACCGACCCAACCTGAGTTGGCCGGGTTTTCATAAGCACCGGTCGGTTTCGGGTTGTACAAATTCATAAACCGATGGTTCGGGTTGGTTTCGGTTTTCTTGTGTGAAAACCAAAATCGACCCAAACCGAACCGACTTAGTTCCAACTTAACTAAGTTTCCTCTATCCTAATTCCTAATTACATCCTAACCTAGTCTTCTAGTTCCCACTTAACTAAGTTGTCTCTATCCTAGTTTCAATAGTCTAACTTAGAAAGTTTCTTGAAATATACAAATTTCAGCCTTCTTTCTATAAAACAGTTTGACTTTCTATTTTCTTGATAACTTTTGTCTTCTATTCTAATTCTAACTTGGTTCGCCCCCCTTAGACCCTCAACTCGAGCACAATCTCTATTCTTTAATACAATTTGACTCTCAACTCAAGAATCAAAAATTTAAAATTTCAAGTTCTCAAGTCTCAACTTCAAAACATCGTTTGAACTTGGCTCTCCCAACTCCCATCTTCTCAAAGTTTTCATTCTCTCAACTCAAGCTCAAGTCTCATTCTCAAAGTCTCAACTTCAGTCATTCAAAGGTTAGTATTTATTTATTTAATTTATTTAATTTATTGCATGTTACAAGTTGATATATTTTATTTGTGTTTTGTTTAAGTTTAAGCTTTGAAAAAAAATCCGGTTTATGATGATATATTTGCACAAAAAACTTCAGTTTTGTATGAAAAACTTAATCTATTTAAATATATATTTCGATTTTAATTTAAATATATTTTATATTTAAAACTGTTAAATAAAGATATTTCAGTTTTACATGAAAACTGAAAACTGAAATATCTGAAAAAATATATATCTAAAAAATATATATTCTAAAATATGTGAGATATATATTTCCAGAAAATATATATTCCAATATATTTGTATGTATATTGTTTTTATATATATTTATTTATTTCTAAAATACATATTTCAGTTTTAAATATATTTCCAGAAAATATCTTAAAAACTTCAGTTTTCAGTTTTGTATAAAAAACCTAATCTATTTAAATATATATTTCGGTTTTAATTTAAACATATTTTATATTTAAAAATTTTAAATAAAGATATTTCCGTTTTGCATAAAAACCAAAATATCTGAAAAATTCTATATCTAAAAAATATATATTCTGAAATATGTGAGATATATTTTTCCAGAAAATATATAATCCAATATATTTGTATGTATATTTTTGTTTATATATATATACATATATTTCAGTTTTCATAATAGATATTTCCTTCTAGGCTTCTATGTCCTTTTTGTACAGGAGCAAAACCGAAACCGACCCAAACCGACCCAACCCGACTCAAACCGACCGGGTCGGTTTTGCTTAACATTGGGTCGATTTCGGTTTCCATCTTAGGTAACACAACCAAGTCGGGTTGGTTGGGAAAACCCCAGTAAACCGACCCAGCCCGACTCGTGAATAGCCCTACAAAGCAAGGGCTGCTAACCGGGTAGCAGACGCCCTCTCACGACACCCACAACCATTTCATTTACTAGTATCTTCCCCAGCTTCTCCACTCCTGGATCTATTGCAAAAAGAAGCCCAATCCATAAGGACTTATAGTAGTTGAAGGCCCAAGTATTGGCAAATCCCTCACTGCACCCCGGGTACACTATTAAGAATGATCTACTCTTCTTCAAAGGACGCTTGGAAATTCTGGTAGCTTCTGCTCATCTTTGGAAGCTCCTGGAATTATTCCATGCCTCACCCACAGGTGGCCACTCCGACATTGTACGAACACAAAAGCCGTACATCTATCCAGAACTTCATAGCCGGGTGTGCAATATGCCAACAAAACAAGTCGGCCACTACAACACCAGTAGGCCTCTTGCAACCACTCCCAATACCAACCCAAGTCTAGGATGATACATCAGTGAATTTCATCATGGGATTGCCAATTTCTGCTGGCAAAATAGTTATCTTTGTGGTAGTGGATAGACTGATGAAATACAGTCATTTCCTACCTCTATCACACCCATTTACAGCAGCCACAGTTGCTGAATTGTTCCTCCGGGAAATTGTGCGCCTACACAGGTTCCTCATCTCAATTGTATCAAATAGGGACCCTATCTTTATGAGCTGTTTCTGGGCTGAGCTTTTTTGCCTACATGGGGTTAAACTGTTCAAGTCAACTAGCTACCACCCCCAATCTGATGGACAGACAGAAGCGGTTAACAAGAGTCTCGAAACATATCTGAGATGCTTCGCGGGAGATCGACCAAGACAATGGATGAAGTGGATCCATTGGGCCGAATGGTGGTACAACACCACTTTCCATAGCACAGCGGGGATGACACCCTTCAGAGCTTTATATGGTCGGAACCCTTGCCCTCTACTTCCTTATGAAAAAGGAACCACCACAGTAGCGGCCATTAAAAAATAGCTAACGCAATGAGATGAGGTGCTAAGGGAACTAAGACATCATCTCTTACAAGCACAACAATGGATGAAGCACACCTATGATAAACACCACAAGAATGTCTAATATGAAATAGGTGATTGGGTGTTTCTCAAATTACAATCTTTCAGATCTCAAAGAAATGAAAGAAGGTTTCAATGCTCTTCTCCTTCGACCGGAGGTTAGCCCCTCGAAGAGCCCATAAGATAAGCCATGTTGATACCTGTTTGGAATGTCTTCCTTCTGTATCAGGATTTTCTAGAAGATCCTATAGGGGAGTTTAATGAGTTCAAAGATTTCATAAAATCGAACTTTGACATTTGCAAGTGGATAGACTGGTTTATTGTGTGCACACAGGTAAATAAATGCATGTTTTTCATTTAAGATAGTGGAAGTAATATGGTGTTCAAACAGGAATTGCGGTTTTAAATTCAGAAGGTGTAAAATCAGTCTTTTAATTGTGAAGCCATTAAGCATGTGGTAGCGGTGCAAAGGAATTGACTGTGGACCAAGTTTTGCAAAGATTTTTTTAATGGGCAAAAATCTATGGCATACATGTACAGGATTACAGTAATTTATAGATTCTTTGGAAATGCTTATGAGATTAGAGGTGAAAAGTGGGTCGTGCAAAGTGTGGGCCGTGTCGTGTTGGCCCGCGGGCCATTAGGGGCCGTGTTGCCCTCTCTAGTGAAAATTTTGGGGGCTGGCCCGGCACAGTCCATGGCCCAAGCCCATGCCATTCTGCGGGTCAAGCTGACCCGTAGGCCGAGCCTTGGGCCTTGTCAGGCCGTGCATTAGGCCGTTTTGTTTAAAATAATTGATAAAAAACTGTTTTATATGAATTTTGTGTATACAATTGCTTATATATATAATAATTAAATAAATTAGTATAATAAAATAAAAAATTTATCTATTTTATTAATATATTATATACTATATATTATTATATAATTATAATTTATATAAAATATATATGGGCCGGGGCAGGTCAGCCCGCTTGGTCGTGTGGTACTGGCCCGTAGACCAAAAACCCCACGCCCAGCACAGCCCATGGACCTAAACTTGTATTTTTCACCGGAGAACCAACTTGAACCTCGTATTTTTCACCGGAGAACACGCCTAAAGCAACATATGAGAACCATTAAGCAAAAATCGAAAATGAATCTGATAAAAAAAAAAAAACCCAGCGAAGAAAACAAACATGATATTTGGCTTTATTCTTCTGTGTTGATAGATCTCATATGAGAAACTTCGAGTGAGTGAGAAACAACCAAGAAAATCAATGGAGAGTCGTAGAACCACACTGGAATAAAATCAGAGACTGTGGCTATGCTCCAACAATGAACTTCACAGCATTCCAAGGCAAAGGAGCGTGAATGGAAAAGAAGTTTGAAAATGCTCTTCAAACGTTTTGAAAATGCAATTACTCCCGTTCATGCACAGATATGGATGTAGGAATAAATGGCAAGGAAGACATTTTGGTAGTCCAAATGATTACCACTTTTGATTGGCCATAGCTACATATTAGGAAAGTGGTGGGCGAGAAAGGAGAGACATACTGATATGGCACGTCCAATTTTAATATATATACCAGCGGGGGACCCATGCGATACACAGGAAAATCTGAAAGATTTAATAATTTTATTTATTATCAATTAATATTAAATTAATAATCAAAATTTGTTGTTAATTAACTAAAAGTATTCAAAGTTATTGTTAATAACTAAAATTTTAATAATTATATTTTCATTAGTGTTGATTTACAAAAGATTATTATTGTTAATTTAATATGAATAAATATTTTTTTAACAAATTTAGTTTTATTAATAATTTATAGTAATTTTAATAATTGTTATTATTTTTAAATAAAATTTTGATTAACTTTAAATAAATAAAAATAATTACAAAAGTTAACATTTTTATTAAGTTCACTAATAACTAACAATTATATAGGAATGACAACAAGGTGGGTTCAAGGCAGGGCACCCCATCCTTGCTTCTACACCATAGTCAAGACACTTTACTCTATCCCTGCCTTGTCCCTAGTGTCAAGCGAGTTCAAGGCAAGGCAACTTCTCCTCAATGTCAGGCGAGTTTAGGGCAAGGCACCCCACTCCTCATCAAGGATGGGGAATCCTCGAATTTCCCCACCTCATCCCCAGAATTGGGTGGGTTCAAGTAAATGTGTAAATCAAATTGTGCTGGGGCCGAGCCTTAGGCCAGGGCAGGCCACGGACTGGGCCAAGCTATGAGAGGACTATTTAAAAAAAATTGAAAAAGATGTTTAATTTTTTATTTCATAAGATTTTTTATGTATACAATTGACCTGTTATTTTTCAGGCTTGGACAAAATTTTAGGCTCACGGGCTCGAGCTCGAGCTTTCTCAAATAAGCCCAGTCCGATACTATGACATATATAAAAAAGTACTTATGTTATATAATATATATATATATATATATATATATATATATATATATATATATATATATATATATATGTATATATATGCTTCTTAAATTATTAATAGCCATCAATTTACTATTAGGAAATATAAATTAGTTTAATAATTTATTAAATTAGTTTAAATGTAATTTTCTTCTATTTATATCTTGAATTATAATTAGTGTTAATTATAGTTTAAAAGTAATTATTGTTAATTATATTACAATGAATAATTAAAATACATTGCTTTTTCATTATTATTAATTTTTTTTGCAATAAAATACAATTAATTTAATTTTTTAACTATTTTTAGTATTTTAATTAAGCTTTAGGTTTTTCAGAACTTTTGGATTTTAATTAATTTTTGGTGTTTTTTCATTATTATTAAGTAATTTTTGTATATGAGTATTTTTCAATAATTTTCAGTATTTTCATCATTTATTTTTGCATATTATTCACTATAAAATTAATTTGCATATGCTTTAGATTTTTTAGAATTTTTGGATTTTTAATTAATTTTTGGTGTTTTTACATTATTATTTAGTAATTTTTGCATATGAGTATTTTCAATATTTTTTAGTATTTTCAACATTTATTTTTGCATATTAGTCACTACAAAATTAAATTGCATATAATTTAAATAAAAATAAATTATCTAACTAAATAAATACCATAATTAATAAACAATGCAGCAAATTTGCAATATTTTTCAATAATTTCTGGCCTAGGTATTTTTTAAATATTTTTTGTTATTTTTAATAATAAATTACTATTAATTTTATTTTTAATTATTTTCAGTAAATATCCTTATTAATATAAAATATTGTTAATTTTCAATATTTTTAATTATTTTTAGTTTTTTAATTATGTTTAGGTTTTTCATATTTTTAATTAATTGTTGGTATTTTAACACTATCAATTAATATTTTTTATTAACGTTTGTTAATGTCTTAACTCATAAGTTGTCTAATAATATCACTAAAACTATCAACATTTATTAGTGTTTATTAAGTTGGATTTTTAAGTGTAATTGAAACACATTTTTAATATTTACTAAGTTTTGCTAATATTTATTTTTAGTGAAAGTTTAGTGGATTTTTAAATTAATATTTTTTGATTGTTTAACCTCAACCTATTTATATTATTTGATTTATATCATGGTTTTCAAAACCATACTAGAAAAATAGGAAACCGGTCAGGTGTCCGATTCTGTTTTCCTCCAGAACCGTTATTTTGCCAAAAATTGTTGATTTGTCAGCAAATTACTGACCCAGGTGGTCGAACCATTTGAACCGTCTAACAGTTTTGGCTGTTTTTATTTTTTATTTTTTATTTTTTGTTAGAACAGGCCATCCATTCAATTTGAATGGTCAGACCATTCGACCCAGGAACCAGACCTCTGACTGGTTCATTGTCTAGTATAATAAGCCTTGAAAAACCCAAAGGTCTCTAATAGTGTGCAACTTATATATATATATATATATATATATATATATATATATATATATATATATATATATATATATATATATATATATATATTGGATAGATAGATAGATTAAATTATTGTCATATTTTAAGAAATATATTGGTAATTTCTTGGCGAAAACTTATTAAATGTAATTTTTTGGTAATTAAATGTACTTTTATACTAGTTATAGATTAAATTATAAGTACTTATAATACAATTTTATGTTATTTTATGCAATTTTCAGAAATACATTGTTATTTTATGTTATTTTATAATTAAATATAATTATAAATTCTGTGAATTATATTAATGTTAATTAATTTCCTTTAATTACTGTTAAATGTAATTAATTTTATGATATTTATAGCTTAAATTATAATTACTGATAAAAATCATTTAGTTACAGTTTTAAAATTATAATATTTTAAAAAAACGTATTTAGTAATTACTATTAAATATAATTTTCTGGTAATTAAATGTAATTTTAAAAATTCTATAATTCTGAAAAATACTATTCAATAATAATACTGTTTTTCAATAAATAATAATTACTGTATTTATTTCAAATACATTAATTTATGGAAGTTAACATATTTTCAGATATATATTTGTAATTTCTTGGCTAAAACTAATTAAATGTAATTTTCTGGTAATTAAATGTAATTGTATGCTATTTATAGCTTAAATTATATTTAATGTTAATTACAGTTTAAAAATAAATACTGCGATTTATATTACTATTATTTGATAATTATTGTTAATTAATTACTGTTAAATGTAATTAAATGTAATTTCTGCTAATTAAATGGAATTTTGTGCTATTTATAGATTAAATTATAATTACTGTTAAAAACCATTTTGTTACAGTTTTAACAGTAATATAATTGATAATGTAACTTATATTACTGTTAATAAATGCTGTTTAAAATAATTACCGTTAATTATATTACTGTTAATTAATAAATGTAATTTGTTACAGTTTAAAAATAGTTACTGTTAATTATATTACAGTTTATTAATTACTGTTAATTCTGTATGTTGCACTGTTAATTGCTGTTATTTAATTAATAAATATATTATACTGTATGATGCACTGTTAATTAATACTGTTTTTTAATAAATATTGTTAATATTTAAAAATATTTTAATTATTAAAAATACTATAATTATTAAAAATACTGTTAATGAATAAGTACATTACTGTTAATAAATGGTGTTAAATGTAATTTATTACAGTTTAAAAATAATACTGTTAATTAATAAATACGTTTTTTTTAATGTATTTATAGTAATTTATTAAAATACTATAATTATAATTACTGCTAATTACAATTTAAAATAATTTAGTTACATTTTAAAAATATTTACTATTAATTGCTGTTGATTAATACTATCTTAAATTATTGTTCTTCTTCTTCTTCTTCTTCTTCGTCTTATTATTATTATTATTATTATTATTATTATTATTATAAATCCATCCGTGTAATACACGGGTTGGACATATAAGATCCAAATGGATCTTCTCAAATGGATTGTGTCTGACCTGATATTATCGTCTTCTTCATCCGCATGTTGACGGGTCGTGCACCGACCTGGGTAATTTTTTCTTTTTTTTTTCACTTTTGTTTCTCGTTTTTTGTGGATTTTTGGCCTCTAATGAGTCGGTTTGGATGTCAAATCCATTATTTGGTCGACTTCAGAACAAAAAAATAAAATTTTTCTAAAAGTCATTATTGGTTTACTGTGGCTGTAAGTTTAACGCCTGAATCGGCTTGAAACATAAAGTGTTTGAATGCCTCCATCAAAGAAAACCAAATCGCCAACAAAGAGAAACTCTAAATCTGAAACAAACTCTGCAAAAAAAAAAGTTTGTTTGAGAACCGACTCTAAAACAAAAAAAAAAAGGAATTTGAAACTATCTCACATTTAATCAATTTGGAACAATCTGTGTCTGTAGCTCGAATGTCTCATGTATTGTGAAAAAAAGAAAAGAGAGAGAGTTTGGAGCAAGAAAAGATGGACAGAGTTTGGAGTCAAGACAAAAAAAGAAAGAGGACTTTGTTTCTGTACAACTATCTTATTTTGAAGCTCTACTAAAAGTAAGAAAAGAGAGAGGATTTGGAATAAAGACCGAAAGAAAGAGGGGAATCCTTTAAAGTTCCGATAATGGTCGTGGAAATTGATGGAGCGCGATCCGGCTGGTCTTAGCTGTCCGTTGCCTTGCTTTCGAACGAGGTAGCAGGGATCCTGAAATGGGAGAGATGGAAAAGCTCCGGGGGGAACCCGGTGTAGAGGCCCCGAAGCTCAAGTTAGAATCTTTCAAAAGCAAGGTAATACCAGATAGCGCAAAGTTTTTGCATACCTCTCTTATCGGGGGGCAGGGGGCTCTTATAGTCGCTTCGCGTACTCGCCCCGAGGCCCTTGTCAGATCGGGTATGATTACTCTGGCGCTTGTCAACTCGGCTGTCGTCCCTTCTGCTGAGACAGAACTGTCACTACCTAACCGTCACTGCTTAACCGTCCAACAGGAGATGGCGGCGTCAGTGGCGGTGGCAGGTGGCCGCTTAGAGTGCAGCTGCCAAACGTCAGATCCCAAGTCAGTCACGCATGGTGCCCTCGGGCATAGAATTTCCTGGTGCCAGGCGTGGTACGACTTGTTTGGCTTTGGTGCCTAGAAGATGTGAAGTGCTGAGCGAGGCGGTCTTGAGCTCGGAGGTATCCCGAACTGTAACAAGGTGGGTCAGTTCGGCGAAGTCTGTCCCGAGCTGTTACAAGGTGGCAGCTCGGCGAAGTCTACCCCGATCTGTTACAAGGTAGTTCGGTGAGGTCTACCTTGAGCTATTACAAGGCGCAGTTCAGCGAAGTCTATCCCGAGCTGTTACAAGGCGGTCAGTTCGGCGAAGTCTACCCCGAGCTGTTACAAGGTAGTTCGGCGAGGTCTACCCCGAGCTGCTACAAGGCGCAGTTCGGCGAAGTCTATCCCGAGCTGTTACAAGGCGGTCAGTTCGGCGAAGTCTACCCCGAGCTGTTACAAGATGGTAGTTCGGCGACGTCTATCCCGAGCTGTTACAAGGCGGTCAGTTTGGCGA